>NC_069506.1:36923928-37226428 GCF_027579735.1 Bombina bombina
AGGAGCAGCTGACAGGTGCTAGGATCCAATCAGCTACTTCAGCAACCACACTCAGGAATTTGGATCTGTTAAAGTAACTAACATTGGAAGGAATCAATTTCCTCACTTTTACCTTACTTTTCATCACCCATTTTTTCCATTTTTTAGTTTTGATTGACTTATTTTTGTTCTTCACTAACATTTGTTGATCAACTTTTTGAACACTTTTTTGGATTATATTTTATATTTTATTTTTTATGTATTGCATATTTTATTTTTTATGTTATTGCATATTGTGTATTTTATTTAATTATATCTTAACCTCACTGGATTAAGTAGCTAGCATTTTTATATCCATTTGCACTCACTCACTATTTGATTGTATCTATACAATTATTTTGCTACCCCCCTTTTTTTGCACTGCAGTGCATTTTTCTATTTTTTGGAACACTATTTTTGTAACACTAATTTTGAACACTATTGTTTGTATTATTGTTTATTAGTTTTTTGCTTGATGCACTTGCTACAGTTGTACTTAGGCTAATTCTGTTTTATCAGTATACACTCTTATTCTGGTGTACCACTCACACTGATCACCTGTTATTACCTCTGTTTTTATTGTAATTATCAGCTTTGGCCCTTTGAGCCGCTTCTGTAAGATATTCCTGTATTTGTAATTTTATTTATATGTGCTTTTTACATTTTTTATATATAGTCTTTTATTACTGATGCTTTTTAACATGGTTCATTAAATAATCTTCTTTTATCTCTCTGTGAGTATATTTATCCCTTGGCCTCTTGTTGGCGCTGTATTCACTTCTTACTACTTGTGCACTCCAGATTTAACACAAAATTTCTCAGTCAAAAAAACATTAACCTGAACTTGACTCACAATATCACAATACAAACATTTAAACCATCCAATAATCTTAGCAGAAAAACCTAAACGTTCTAAAACATGAAACATAAAATCATGCACTACCCTATCATACGCTTTTTCAAAATCCACAATAGCAACAGCAACAGACCTCATCCTCTCCCTCACATACCACAGTACATCACGTAGTAACAACAAACTTTCAGAAATCTGACACCCAGGAACAGCACACACTTGCTCTTCACCCAGAACCTTACCAATCACTCCACGTATTCTATTTGCCAACACCTTTGCAATAACCTAATAGTCAACATTCAACAACGTAATCGGCCTCCAATTCCTCAAATCTCTCTTATCACCCTTTTTAAATAACAAAACAATCAAACCTTTCCTCAAAGAAACAGGCAAAACATTCATTCTAAAAACAAACTTACAAACATCCAACATATCCACCCCAATCAAATTCCAAAAACAAGTATAAAATTCAACAGGCAAACCATCACAACCAGATACCTTCCCATTCTTAAAACTCCTAACAACCTCTGCAATCTCATCCAAACTTAGATCCCTTTCTAACAAATCATTATCATATTTTTCCAACTTAACCTCAATGTCTTCCAACAACTCCTTTTCCAATATAACATCTCTTGTTTTTTTCTTTATACGGCTCACTGTAAAACTCATGAACTTCACGCAAAACACCATCCGTACCATTAACTTCACACTCAACCTTATCAAAAACACTAACAAAACCAGTCTTTCCTTCAAAAGCTTTCTTAAAAAAATATTTACTACAAGACTCATCCTTTTCCATTTTCTCCATTCTTGCCATAAAAACAATTTTCTTTCCTTTTTCATGCATACACTTTTTAATTATCTTTCTTGCTTCAGCAATTTCCTCATGCACATCAATACCACAATTTCTCAATTCATACAAATACAACAACCTCAGATACCATTTATCATACAACTCCCTTTCCATTCTAGCTTTCTCACAGCCTTTCTTAATAAAAAACTTCTTTATTTCCACCTTCAACCATTCCCACCACATAAGCACATTACTAAAATCACACTTTCTTTCACGCCACCTTTCATGCATCCAAACAAACTGACGCTTAATCTTCTCATCTTCTAACAAATCCACATTCAGTTTCCAAACACCCTTACCATACTTGATATTCAAATCACAATTCACCTTACACATCAAAAGGGCATGATCCGTAAAGGGCATCCACTTTAAACAAAAATCATTAACACATAGAAATTTAGATAAAAAACAAAAATCAATTCAAGATTTTATCCCACCACTATCACTAAAGAAAGTAAAACCCTCCCCTGAAAAAGAAATGGATCCGAAGGCATCCTTCAAACCGAAAGATTTAAGTAGATCAACTAAAAACTTCCCTGAGCTATCCACCCTACAATCACTCCCACCCTCTCTGTCCCCATTCTTAATAATACAATTAAAATCCCCAACCAAAAAAGTTGGCTCTCGACCTGGCAGAAAAAAACTTTAGAGTTTCAAAATTAAGCAAACGTTCTACCCTATTTGGAGAAGCATATACATTAAACAAACGAAAAACAGTCCCACAAAAACTAAAACTAACCAAAAGAACCCGACCTGGGACAATATGAACTACATTAAGGATAGAAAAACAAAACCCCTTAAACAAAACTCCCACCCCTCCATTCCTATCAGAAGAACAAGACCATACTTTAGGACCATATTCCCAGTCAGCACATTTAGGATGTTCAGAGAGACCACATTCCTGCAAACAAAAAATATTAGCAGAACATACAGATAATAACTTAAAAATTGCAGCTCTCCTTGCTATAGTTTTCATACACCTGACATTAAGGGAAGAAATGGTCAGAAACATCACAAATTTTTTTTAAAGAAAAATAAACAAACAAAAAACAAAATTAACATCAGGACTTCTTCTTTTCTTTCTTTTTCTTAGGACTCAAAGGAGAACCTTTAAATCTGCCTCTGTGACGTGCCGACCTCCTAGGCTACCCCTTGCCAGCCTCATAACCAGTAACTTCAGAAAGTTGGTTCACATCTCTTTTATCTAGATAACCAACAGAAGAGGCATCAGAAAAGTCACCTATACACTGGCTTGAGTCAGAGGGAACGTCTTTAGTAGAGACAGAAGGAAACTCTGAAATTAAAGAGTCAGCATCACTTGCAGTATCTGGATCTGCACTCTTAAAGGGACAGTCTAGTATAAGTTCAACTTTCATTATTCAGATAGGACTTTTAATTTTAATCAACTTTCCAATTTACTTTTATCATCAAATTTGCTTTTTTTCTCTTGATATTCTTAGTTTAAACTAAACATAGGTAGACTCATATGCTAATTTTTAAGCCTTTGGGGCTGCCTCTTATCACATGCTTTTAAATCTCTTTTCAACACAAAGAGACAGAAAGTACACGTGGGCCATATAGATAACACTGTGTTCAGGCACAGAGGGTTATTTAAGATCTAGCACAAAATAATGCTAAATGCAAGACAATAGAAAATAACAAGTCACAGTCATGTGATCAGGGGGCTGGAAGAAGGTTCCTAGATAAAAGGTAATCACAGAGGTAAAAAGTATATTACTATAACTGTGTTGGTTTTGCAAAACTGGGGAATGGGTAATAAAGGGATTATCTATCTTTTAAAACAATAACACTTCTATGGTAGACTGTCCCTTTAACTACTGGTAGATCCAAATCAGGACTCTCCCATCCATCAGAATCTGCACCTTTTTTCCGCTTGGAGGCAGATTTTTTCCCTGCAGTATCCATATCCTCCTCATAACAAGAGGACACAACAGCAGACCAATCAATGTTCTCCCCTTCACCAAGAACAGCATCAGGAGCAGTATCACAAGATGACTCAGTGAAGGAAAAATTCTCTGTCCCAGGAACAGCAACAGTATCATCCACAGAATTGGGCAACAGGGCTTCAAGAACATCGTAAGCAGCTATCACATTAGATGTAGCAAGATCCACCTCCTGAAGATTAGATTGGGCTTCCTCCACCTTCTCAGCCACAGGAACCACCACAGGAGCATCAGACACCTCTCTGACAGGGACCCCAACTGCAGCTTTCTTACACAAAAGAGGTAATATAGAGCTCAATGCCTCATCAGAGACCTCCTCCTCATTTACAGATGGCTCAACCGCAACAGAAGATGTTTTTTTTTGCAACATCAGCGTAGGAAAGCTTCACTCTGTCAAGCCCCTGCAACATCATCAAAGGACACATCCTGCACAGATGACTTGAAGAACCACAAAGGTCACAGGTCCGGCGTTTACTACAGTGGGCAACAAGATGATCCTCCTCACCGCAATTTCGACATCTGGCACCTGGGCAATTTTCAGCAATGTGACCCACAATAGGCCGAAACATACATTTGGAGTTTTGCCGTTTCTCTCGTTCAGAGAGGGATTGCCTGGTATTTCGGGGCTGGACTGCACTGTTAAGTCAGGATCAGACTGATGTGCTACAGGATAGTTCTTCTCTGTGAAAGGCACATGCTGAGCAAAAAGAGGCTGCTTCTAGGGTGGTAACTAGCCATAGAACAAGCTATTATACTATTGTTCGTTCCCAGGTTGAGCGCTTCTCTCTTTTTATTTATGCTAATTATGACACTTAGGGAAGTCTTCCTAAGTGTGATGCGGGAATCAAGACGTGGACCCGTTGCTCAGTGTGCCTAGAGGGATATGGCTGCACCTCACTGACGAGGCCCACAATAGGCTGAAATGTACGTCTGGGGTTTTGCTGTTTCTCTTGTTCAGAGAGGGATTGCCTGGTATTTCGGGGCTGGACTGCACTGTTAAGTCAGGATCAGACTGATGTGCTACAGGATAGTTCTTCTCTGTGAAAGGCACATGCTGAGCAAAAAGAGGCTGCTTCTAGGGTGGTAACTAGCCATAGAACAAGCTATTATGCTATTGTTCGTTCCCAGGTTGAGCGCTTCTCTCTTTTTATTTGTACATTTATATATGTCTTTATTGGCCACAACAAAGGAGATAAGATAAATATACTCAAGATACTTCTCAAGGGATGTTATATCAATGGACTAAAAACAACTGGCATACAAAAACGTATCTTGTTAAACACAAGATAAATAACAAGAGGCCTATTTTCCCAGTCACCAATCAGCATCTAGCCTCCAGTAGTGCATTCTAATCCTATGTATGCTTTTCAACAAAGGATACAAAGAAAGAGAAGCAAATTAGAAACTAGAAGTAAATTGAAAAGTTGTTTATAATCGCACGCTCTATCTGAATCATTGTCCCTTCCATATCCATAACGGTGAAGCTAGAGAAGATGAAGAGGCTGTTCCTGGGTTCGATTCAGTTAGTGTCCTCTCCAGCCTCTCATATTGATGTCTATGAGCCAAATGATCGAAAGGTCTCTCTGCTGGCAAAATTATTAAAGGGATATGAAGCCTAATTTTTTTTCATTCACGATTAAGATAGAGCAGGCAATTTTAAGCAACTTTCTAATTTACTCCTATTATAATTTTTTCGTTCTCTTGGTATCTTTATTTGAAAAAGCAGGAGTGTAAGCATAGGAGCCGGCCCATTTTTGATTCAGCACCCTGGAAAACGCTTGCTGATTGGTGCATTGAAAGAGAGTCTGGAGCAGACTAAGCACATCATTTTGTTAAAGACTTAAAGGGACAGTAAAGTCATAATTAGACAGTCATGATTTAGACAGAACATACAATTTGAAACAACTTTCCAGTTTACTTCTATTATCAAATTTGCTTCATTCTCTTAAAATCATTTGTTGAAGGAGCAGCAATGCACTACTGGTTTCTAACTGAACACATGGGCGAGCCAATGATAATCTTTATATATATGCAGCCGCCAATCAGCAGCTAGAACCTAGGTTGTTTGCTGCTCCTGAGATTACCTAGATAAACCGTTCAGCAAAGGATAACAAGAGAAGGAAGCAAATTAAATAATAGTAGTAAATTGGAAAGTTGTATAAAATTGTATGCTCTGTTTAAATCATGAGTGTCTAACTATGACTTTACTGTCCCTTTAAGTCTTTAACAAGATTAAAGGGACACTGTACCCAAAAATTTTCTTTCGTGATTCAGATTGAGCATGAAATTTTAAGCAACTTTCTATTTTACTCCTATTATCAAATTTTCTTCATTCTCTTGGTATCTTTATTTGAAATGCAAGAATGTAACTTTAGATGCCGGCCCATTTTTGGTGAACAACCTGGGTTGTCCTTGCTGATTGGTGGATAAATTCATCCACCAATAAAAAAAAGTGCTGTCCAGAGTACTGAAACCAAAAAAGCTTAGATGCCTTCTTTTTCAAATAATGATAGCAAGAGAATGAAAAAAAATTGATAATAGGAGTAAATTAGAAAGTTGCTTAAAATTGCATGCTCTTTCTGAATTACAAAAGAAAAAATTTGGGTTCAGTGTCCCTTTAAGTGCTTAGTCTGTTTGTGACTCTCTTTCTTTCCTTGCACCAATACTGCTAATGAATGTAATGAATACTAATGACTGAAAGCAGTAATATTGCTGTCAGATTACGTCTATTGCAATGTAGCAACAATGACATAAGCTGCCCTTACTATGTTTAAATGGATATTAAAGGGACAGTAAAGTCAAAATTAAACTTTCATGATACAGTTCAATTTAACACAACATTCCGATTTACTTCTGTTATCTAATATGTTTCATTCTCTTGGTATCATTTGTTGAAAAGCATATTTAAATAAGTTTATGAGCAACAATTCACTACTGGGTGGGATCTAGCAGCTCATTGTTGGCTGCACATATATGTCTACTTACATTGGCTCACCTATAGTATTCAGCTAGCTCCCAGTAGTACTCCTTGAACAAAGAATACCAAGAGAACAATATACATTTGATAATAGAGGTAAATTGGAAAAAAGTTTGAAATTGTATGCTCTATCTGAATCATGAAAGAAAAAATGTGCTAGGCAATCTGGGTTGTCTCACTTTAATTGTCTTAATTAATTAGCTAATATTTGGATGCATTTAACCAGAAAGGTCACAACTTTTTAAAGGGATATTAGTCTTCTTTATTTAAACATAATATACATTAGCTTTGCAAAATATCTGCATATGAAATATCTGTTTAAAATAATTTAAAACTGTAATTTTGTTAGAAAAATGTGTATAGGGAATTAATATACCCATTAAAAAGCATCTTGAGTATGTTTACCTTATATCTTCTGCTGTGGCTAGTTACAGATATAAAAAGTTAATAAAATAGTTCCTTTACTAACCGTCAGAATTACATCACTGCTCCTACTGGAACACAAAAGTTTCAATCGCTGCTGTTTGTGTTACTGGCACAAATGGGCTAAAATAGTTGCTCTATCTATTGGCATGAAACTGGTTTGTGTTGCTGATATGTATGATTAAATGACTGGTCTGTATGCGTTACTGGTAGTCACCAAAGGTTAAATCCCAGCTGTTTATTTGTTACCGTTAGCCATGGGGTAAAATCACTGCTCTGTGTCACTCCAACCAAGACAGTAAACTCATTATATTATATGTATTTTTGATTGCTTAAAGGGATACAATTACAACTTTGTATGTATTATTAGCGGTCAGGGGGTAAAATCACTGCTTATTCTATAACTAACAAAAATGGGGATATAATCACAGTTCAGATTGAAGCTTAAAGGGACACTGTACCCAAATTTTTTCTTTTGTGATTTAGATAGAGCATGCAATTTTAAGCAACTTTCTAAGTTACTCCTACTATCAAATTTTCTTCATTCTCTTGGTATCTTCATTTGAAAAGCAAGAATGTAAGTTTAGATGCCGGCCCATTTTTGGTGAACAACCTGGGATGTCCTTGCTGATTGGACAGCACCAAAAAACATGTGCTCTCCAGGGTTCTGAAACAACAATTGGCTGGCTCCTTAGCTTAGATGCCTTCTTTTTTAAATAAAGATAGCAAGAGAACGAAGAAAAATTGATAATAGGAGTAAATTAGAAAGTTGCTTAGAATTGCTGCTCTATATGAATCAAGAAAGAAAAAAAAATTGGGGTTCAGTGTCCCTTTAAGATATACATAGCTACCAGCTACCTACCTATTCTGTTGACCCATTGGTTGTCTAGTATTTTTGTGGAGAGCAGCTGACAACCCTAGTAATAACTGTGTAGCATGTTGCAGAGTCATGGTTCTGGAAAATTGCAGGAAAATCAGACAATAGATAATGAAAATGTACTACACAGTTTTTTTTTTTGTTTTTTTTTTACCATGATCAATTAAAGGGATGTGAAACCCAAATTTTTTCTTTCATGATTCAGATAGAGCAGCAATTTTAGGCAACTTTCTAATTTACTCCTATTATCAAATTTTCTTAGTTCTCTTGCTATCTTTATTTAAAAAGCAGGAATGTAAAGGTTAGCATTCGGCCCATTTTAAGCTCAGCACCCTGGATAGCGTTTGCTTATTGGTGGCTACATTTAACGCTACCCATGGTGCTGAACCAAAAATGGACCGGCTCCTAAGCTTTACATTCCTGCTTTTTAAATAAAGATAGCAAGAGAACGAAGAAAAATTTCTGCTCTATCCGAATCAGCAAAGAAAAAAAAAATTAGGTTTCATATCCCTTTAAACATTTTTATGGTAAATAACATTTTGAGATTAATATCCTTTAACTCAATTTAGATACAAATGTAGTCCAGTATATTATCTAAAATGGTTTTACCTGACATAAAAGTGGAAAAAGAAAATGCTCTTATATGTTACAATATTATATTGCACTATTATTTGTATACAACTGCATGTTTAACCCATACAAGGAAATTAAACACATGGTTAAAGTATGGCTAGCTGAGCATAGTAGGTGAGCCAATGCCAAGAGACAAATATGTGTAGCCAACAATCCCCGTAGGTCCCCATGTTGAGGACATGCAAATATGCCTTCCAATAATGGATACAAAGAGAACAAAGTCAATTTGATAATAGAAGTAAATTAAAAGGTGTCTTAAAGGGACACTGAACCCCAAAAAAATATTTCGTGATTCAGATAGAGCATGCAATTTTAAGCAACTTTCTAATTTACTCCTATTATCAATTTTTCTTCGTTTTCTTGCTATTTTTATTTGAAAAAGAAGGCATCTAAGTTTTTTTGGTTTCAGACTTTGGACAGCACTTTTTTTATTGGTGGATGAATTTATCCACCAATCAGCAAGAACAACCCAGGTTGTTCACCAAAAATGGGCCGGCATCTAAACTTACATTCTTGCATTTCAAATAAAGATACCAAGAGAATGAAGAAAATTTGATAATAGGAGTAAATTAGAAAGTTGCTTAAAATTGCACACTCTATCTAAATCACAAAAGAAAACATTTGGGTTCAGTGTCCCTTTAAAATTGCATTCTAAATATGAATCATATTAAAGGGACAGTCAACTCCAAAATGTGTATTGTTTAAAAAGATAGATAATCCCTTTATTACCCATTCCCCAGTTTTGCATAACCAACACAGTTATATTAATACACTTTTTACCCCTGTGATTACCTTGTATCTAAGCCTCTTCTGACAGCCCCCTGATCACATGACTTTTTATTTATTATCTATTGACTTGCATTTTAGCCAATTAGTGCAGTGTCATCCACAACCCACAGGAGTGAGCACAATGTTATCTATCTGTATGGCCCACATGAACTAGCACTCCCCTGTTGTGAAAAGCAAATAAAAAAACATGCTATAAGAGGCTGTCTGTAGTGGCTTAGAAACAGTCAGAAATTTAGAGGTTTAAAGGTTATAAAGTATATTAATATAACAATGTTGCTTGTGCAAAGATAGGGAATGGGTAGTAAAAGTGTTGCCTATCTGTTTAAACAATAACAATCTTTCCCTTTAACTTTTGTCTTTCATATCCTTCTGCCCACCCCCCTACTGGATATCTATTCTACATATTTACTACATTTATATAACGTTATACCCTGAATTTGTTGTTTCATCTCTTTTATTCATATATTGAAAATAAATAAATAAATAAATAAATGCATAAGTATTTTTTTTTTACTAAAATGCTTCTATGTCAATTATCTTAATTAAATTCCTCGTGCCTCACCTACTTCCAAATCTTTTCTGCTGCAGCTAGAAAGAATACCCAGTTCACCCTACAAAATACATATCCATAGATTTAAATACAATAGCTGTTAATAGATCTATTGTATGGTTTGCTTGTATTTACATACCAGAGAATCAGAAATAATGTATCTGGAAATTAAATAACCACATATTTCCCATTCACATCGTATCACTTACAGAGAATAACACCTCCTATACCCAGTGCCAGTTATTTGCTACAAGTTCAATAGCTGGTTATTACAAACACATTCCCTTTACCAGTTAACCTCCTAGGTGCCAGACAGGGTTGCAATAATACATTGCAGTTTAATCCTTTTCTTGTCTTCCTGTGAATTTCATTTCTCTAATATATATTTGTATCATATACAGTCAGATCACATGTGTATTCTTATGCCCATTACCCTATTTTCATATCTTTAGATCTAAAGACACACTCTGTCTCTCAGCAGAAATCTACCCCCAAAATGGAAATTAAAGATACGTTGCCAATCATTCAATATCTCATATATTCACATAATCTACTTTTGTGTATGTCTGCCTGTCAGCATCTGAATATTCTGGAATGTAACTTAATTATTTGTTATGACTTCAAGCTGACTGTCAGCTGTCAAACCCAGTTCTAATTACATTCCCCAAGGCAGGATAGGGGGGGGGGGGGATACAAGACCGGAGGGGGTGGCAAGATAGTGGAGCAATCTGTATACAGCCGGTTTCTATGGCTACCTATCTGACTAAACAAGTGGCTCAGACTAATGATGGTCACCCCTAACTGCCATGGCAATGAATGTCACCATCAGAGACACCATCCTGTTGAGAAGAGATCTCACAGACACCAAGCAGGAGCTTCACACACAGACACATGTTGCTGCAGCTGCTGTATTAAATACTTAGGTTACAGACCTAGGAAGACTTGGTTGTCTCTCTGCTGATGTGATGGAGTCTACAGACACAATGAGTACATCAAAGCTGGGGCACATTTGCTAGAATCTTTTTAGCAGAGAGGTGCCACAGGTTGCTGGGTTAGATCCACCTCCTGTGTCCTTCTAGAGGATATCCTACACTCAGACACAACAGAGGAGACTGTGAGATTGGTGAGGGTAAGGAGAACAATATCTGGAACCCCAAATCCTGCAGAGGTTTCCACATGTTGCTGCAGCCTTTGTAAAGAGATCCACCTATTTCTTCAGAGGAAAACAAACAAGACATTAATCTCTACTGCTTCTTCTGATTTCCTTAGATTTCAAAGAGTCTTAGTCCAGAATCTTTAGAAACTCATCGTTGTGACAAGAAGGGTGAGTATCCTGGCAACAGTGACCAGTAATGTAATTAAAAGATTGTGAAATTAATAGGCTTCATTCTATTATATTCTGTATAGTGCTGCATGTTTCTTATTTACAGTTTTTCTAATATATTTAGTCATCTTTATAGGTACTAATATTTGGTGGTTGATGAAGGGTTAAATACACGCAGGGAATTCTGGCCCTGTAAATGGAATTAAGGCTGGATCTGTCTGTACCTCTCCAAGGTGCTGAAATGAATTCGTTAAACGCACCATTATACTATGTAGACTATACTAACCTCTCCAGTGTTCAACTTAAAGGAAATAGCATTCTGCTCCAAAATGTTCATGGACGTAGGTACAAATGTTATTGTTTTATTTAGTCTCCATGCAATAATTATACAAAAGATAATAACCCAGATTTAAATCACATCAAATCTGAATGCAGCTAAAACAGGGTTAACCACAGTAATGTGATTGCTGGCTATTGGGATTATTGTATATTTCAGTGTCCTTTTCACTGTGGTTATTGGTAATTTATAAGTGTTAAGTTAGATATCAATGACCCTGTGCTGTATGTTTTATGACCTTTTCTAACAGCTTGATTTAAAGTAATTTATGCTCAGCTGATTGTCAAACCCAGACAGTAAAACCCCTTTGATTTAATTCTCTGTGTTTACCTCTTATATACTGACAAGACATCCAGTTATTGACAGGAAGAATTTAACCACTTTCTACCATACAGTGCTGCAATTTGCTGAGTAGCAATATATTGTTGCTTTCTCTGGTAGCCAAGGGGTTAAGCACTGCCTTGGTATATACTGTATATCCACTGAGTCTATTTTGTGGCATTTACATTTGCATTTGATATATCTTTGTACATGTTCCTGGGCTACTCAGCTGTCTATAAAACCTAATTTCTTATACAAACATGCTACAATTGGCATTATCTGTAGCAAACTTGTGTCATATAATCAATATATTGAGCAATCTAAGGATTTTCAGATCATTGTAAAGGTGGAAAGTTTTACAGTAAAATCAGTGACATTTTTGTGTTTTCTGTTGGCATATTTGTGTCAAAATAATTGCACAGTATACAGGGCTTGGTCTGGTAATTTGTGTTAAGTTACTAGTAGCTATAAATGAAAGGTTTGGGTGCATTACAAGCAAGGGGGGTGGATTTAAAGTTCATTTGTAGGTTTTATTGCATTACATGTTTTTCTTTGGTAGATCATTAATCTGATGTGAAAAATGTTGCTCTCTAGTAACTTGTATTACATGAAGTATATCAACTTTTAAAAGTATTTTTTTATTTATGTTTGTGCTATAAAAACAGTAATATGTATTAGCTGTAAAGTATATGACTATATACAAATATAAATAAAAACATGTAGGTATGTATCAATTTGTCAAAAACTTACATGGAGCAAAGTTAAAATAATATAAATTGACATAAATGACCAAGGACTCTTTCCTTTTAAAACATAGCGGTATAATAGTCACTAAAGCCACCCTTTCTTTAGTATAGGTAAAAATGTAAAGGGACAGTCTACTTGATTTTTTTTAGTGTTTAAAAAAGATAGATAATGCTTTTACAACCAGTTTTTTTAGTGTTTAAAAAAGATAGATAATGCTTTTACAACCAGTTTTAGTTAACCAATATTGCTATATTAATATACTTTATAACCTCTAAATCTATGCCTGTTTCTAAGCCACTGCAGGCCGCTTCTTATCTTGGTGCATTTTATTAACTTATCACAGCCAGACAGTGCTAGTTCATGTGTGCCATGTAGATAATATTGTGCTCCTTCCCGTGGAATTATGCATGAACCAGCACTAATTGGCTAAAATGCAAGTTTGTAAAAAGCACAGAGACAATTAATATAACAGTGTTGCTTATGCAAAACTGGAGAACGGGTATTTATGGGATTATCTATCTTTTTAAACAATAAAACATTTCAATTAGACTGTAAATTAGATATATGTGGTATGTGTGTGCTGTGTTTAGGATACATGCTATATGGGAGCAGTGGTATTAGATCCAAGCATTTTAGTTTCGGCCCAACAAACATAAATTCTCAGAATGCTTCCTCACTTGCTGACTTGGAGAGAAACCATTCAAAATCTTTGTCTGCCTTATGTATGTGTCTTCTTCACACATAGAAACATGAATAAATATTTAAACAGCTCTCAAGTTAAAATTTGCCTTTCCAAAATTCTTTGAGGGGCCTTGCAGTACTGATGAGATTTGTTTAGAGAGTTTTAGATCATTTGAACCTTGGAGAGGCCTTATCCACAAGTTACTAGAAAACCATTTATTATAGCCTGGATGGATTCTAAGCTTATCCCTAGTTTTGCTACATTGCTATAGCTTTGTATATAAATTATATGCACAGTCTTAAAATGAATGTCTTAGTGGAGTTAAAGGGATACTAATACCACATTATTTTCTTTCATGATTCAGATAGCGCATACAATTTTAAGCAACTTTCTAATTGATTCTTATGATCAATTTTTTTTGTTCTCTTGCTAGCTTTGTTTGAAAAAAAGCAGGAATCTAAGCTAAGGAGCCGGCCTATTTTTGGTTTAGCACCCTGGATAGCACTTGCTGATTGGTAGCTACTTTTAGCCACCAGTCAGCAAGCAATACCCAGGTTCTGAACAAAAAATGGGCCAGCTCCTAAGCTTGCATTATTGGTTTTCAAATAAAGATAGCAAGAGAACAAAGAAAAATTGATAATAAGAGTAAATTAGACAGTTGCTTAAAATTGCATGCTCTACCTGAATCATGAAAGAAAGAAAAAAATTGGGTTTAGTATCCCTTTAAGTGCCACAGAGCATTTCTCATCTGACAATGAAGGCAGCTGCCTAGGTGCGCTGTGCCTCAGAGGGGTTGGCAAAAATAATAAAACATTGCAAGACCTTCTTACATTCTGTGATCTAAACAGCTTTCTTTTTTAATACTGTATAGGATTGTTGAATATCTAGGTAGTATTTAATTGACATGTATTATTAACACCAGCAAGAGAAATCCAATCTTGGGCACTGCATTATTTTAATAGTTTAGTAAGCTGTTGTATATGTTGGTGTGTAGTGTACTATACTGAGTATATATGGTCCTACAACTTAACCTATTCACTAATTATACCACAGTGTGCTACACTTCTATAGCAAACCATCTGTTTGTGATTATTGTATTCCTGTGAATTACTGCTACCCAAATGTGCGTGTTTAGTATTGCTATTTATTCTTTGTGGCTTTAACATTTGTTTAGAGTAATATATAATATAATATATACATATATCAATGTTTCACCTATCATAATAGGAGTGACAACCCTTTTTAAGAGCATACCCAAATTGGCAACATTTTCTAAAGCAATTCTTGCAGGCTATGGTGGTAGCACTTTGGTTTGCATGCTACAACATACTTGATTTATTACCAGGCTTATACAACATTGTCTTTATAGATTCAAAACCAAAGGTAGATTTCTACCAACATACATATCATTTTATATTCTGTTCTTTTAACTATTTTGTTGCCAAAGAGGACTGCATCACATTGTCCTCACTGGCAGAGAAAGGGTTAACAATCTCCAGATTGTATAATTATATCTGTTAACACAATTTACATAGTAAATAACCACCTGCTTAATTCTTCATCTCATAGAAATAAGCTTATCTGATGCAAGCCCCACAGAATTAGTTGCAAAGTTCATGGAAAAAAAAGACAAAAATTAACCAATACATTTTCAAGGGGAAAAATTATTTAGTTTTTAAACTTTTTGTAATTATATTAAGAAATATCATGTTCTTTTTATGTTAAATACTAATAGGAATCTCATCTTTATAATAAACCATTAATGGTGCTAAATTAATTGCAAATATGTCTTGTAGCCAATCCTTCCTAATAATGTGTTTTTATTTATTTATTTTTGTGTGTGTTTTATAACAGCTGTGAACAACATTCTAGATTTTGTATAAGTATCTCCTAATATAAAAATCCATCCATGCAACGTAAACATCTGCAGTTAACATTTTGTGTCAACTGTCAACTGACGCAGAGCCTGTAACCAAAATGGCAATACAATATAAACGCTTTATACGGAACATCTAAGTGAGTTACATGGTGACCACAGTCAGACAGTAGATGGCATCAGATCTATGTATCTCTATGGGTCACCGTACTGTTAACCTAACTGCATATTCCACAATGCACATTTCTAAATTGTATTTGTTAACAAGTGCAGCATTCTGCTTTGTGAATGGGCCGGCTCCTTATCTTAGATTCCTGCATTTTCAAATAAAGATAGCAAGAGAACGAAGAAAAATCTGTTGATCCGATGGCCCATATATATCATTACACACTCATCGGAGTGTGTAATGCCGGCCTGAAGCGAGCTCCCAATGATTTTCCCTTGCCACCTCAGAGGTGGCGTAGTTTGTAGAAAGCAGGAGTCTAATGACTGCTGCTTCTTACATTGCGGGAAGCAGGCTCGCATGTGCGAACCTGCCCCGTAAGGGCTCCAGAGAAACTTTTGCTGCTTCGTACATGGAGCCCTTAGTGTTTAGTGTACTTAAAGAGTTTGATCTTACAAAAGAGTAAACATGATAGTTGATGGGTTAACTAAAAATAAAAAATATCGGTGTTGCGTAAAAAGGACAGGATGAGAGAGTTCCGGAGGAGGAGCTAGTGCATGAGGCTGTGCTGCACAAGCTCTGCTCATCTCCTTCATGCAGGTTACCTTTGGCGGTAGAAACACGCGCCAGGTGCCCCAGCAGCCGTGGGGATAGTATCGCAACCAGCAGAAACATCACTGGAGGAACTCACACAGTGCTGTTGAAACCTAGCACCACAGATCACTACACGGTGTGGTGAACCTCGCGAAGCCCATCTCGCAAAGAGGTCACACACAGAAGAGGATATTAAGAGGCAGTCCCCCCCTCCCACCGGTGCTGCGTGAGGGGGGTAGATAGCCTAAAAATAACATAGGAGACATCACCGGAATTTTTTGGCCAAGCTACCGGTTTCCTCACCGCCCTGAGATACAGAACACCTTCTTCCCAATTGGGCCCTGTGCGGTACACATACCTGTCAGGGGCTGGCGAGCGTGTGCGCAGAGAGGGCGGAGACAAGGTAACGCACGGCCGGCTGACGGAGATCTAGCTGCTTACCGCCCTGGAGCAAAGGCTGCAGCTTGAAGGAAGGCTGTAATCCCGGATCTGTGTTAAGCTGCTGTGAAGAGCTGCTCTACTTTTCTTACCTGTGCAGCCCTCACTCTTTTCCAAGGAGCCGGCCACCATACTGGGGAGAAATAAGGTACCGCTACTGACCTGGCCCTGAATAGCGGTGAAACAGGCGGGTAATTGACACTGATATCGCATTACCCTGAGAAACCACAACCACACCGCACAGAACTCGAGGAACTAAAAGATAAGTACTGCTTACTATCACTATTGCAATAGCTTCCTTAGCAAGACCCTAACGCCTACTAAACTTATATTTTGACTTTACCCTAAACAAACCTGCTAAAACTGTTCTACACTAACAGAGCTTACTCCTAATTGCTGTGCTTTATTATTTCTGCACACCGGACAGGACGTACTTATTGCTAAGAAGGGACCTGCAGATGTTGGGGGCTTAAAACTTTGTTCTTACAGCACCTGAAGCTTTGGGGAATACCTGGACATATTAACTAGAGCTAAAGGAATTGCTTGTAATCAATCTAAAGCTATTTTGAGTTGAAAGCACTAATTCTCATTGGTAATGGTTAACAATGTACTAACGCCTTTAGAGAAAGCATTTTTTTTTTTGAAATATAAGGCTGATTAACACGGTTGTAAGCTTGCTATAAATAATATGCTACAGTCTGCTTCATACTAACCTGATCTGGGTAAAGTGTGCATGCCCTATTAGGCATACTGCATTGGTAACTTGCAACTAAAAGGACAGCACACAGCTTATACCAACAGCTTTTTTTTTTTTTTTCTTTTTCTTTTTGTTGTTTTTTTGTTTTGTTGTTCATTGCATGTTGAATAATCTTAAGACAGTTATATACTTGAAAAGTTATTACATAGTGCCATTTTTATGGGGGCATGATACAGAAGTGGAAATTGTAAGGCAACAATTTAAATACGTTTTCTAAATAAGATGCAAAGGTATTCACCTGTAAAATTCATTACACCTTAATTAAGAGCACTTAGTCCCCACACTCCCAAGAGGTGCTACTCTTGTCGCCTCTTGTAAGTACAAGAGTAACTATAAGTAAAAAAGTATTTGGTTTTTTTTTTTTTTTTTTCCCCGGTCTCTGGGCTTGTGAACCCTGGCTTCATCACTGGTTTTTTTTTCTTTTTTGACACTGGTCACTTGAGGGGTTCTCCCCTCCCTCCTTTCCCACCTTTTTTTTTTTTTTTTTTTCTCCCTTCACAGATAATTCCCCACCTCACTATCCCACAAACACTCACTCTCACGCCCTAACCTCTGCCCTTCTTTCCCCCCCCCCTTCCTTTTCTTTTTCTCTTTCTTCTTTTTTTTCCCTCTCCCTCTTCACTGACTGCTACACAAACTACTCTCCCTTTTCAAGCACTCATCTATGGATAAATTTTTAAATCCACTCACACACACAAAAAATTTCTCACCAACCATGGCTTCCAGGCCCAGAGACAAGAGGAATAAAAACTCAGCTGAAACCATAGCTGAATTACACTCAGAATTAGATCCCGTTACAAAATCGAAAGAGGCAATTAACTCACAAATAATTGTAAAAGATATTCTAGAAGCTCTGAACCCCAAATTTGAATCACTTAGAATGGAAATAAAACAAGATCTACACACACTATCTATGGAGGTCAAGCAATTTTCAATAAGAATCCAAGAAGTAGAGCAAAGGGTGTCTGACCTTGAGGATCAATCGGTCATAAATGATACCAAACTACAGGCACATTCTTCTACTCTTAAGGCTCTTCAGAATAAGATCGAGGACCTAGAAAATAGATCTCGAAGAAATAACATTAGAATAATTGGGGTCCCAGAAACTTTTCAGAGCACAGATCTAGTCCAGTTTGCAGCTGAAGTTTTACCTCAACTCTTAAAGATTCCCCAAGAAATTTTGCCCCTAGTGGTCGAGCGAGCTCACAGATTGGGGAGACTTCCCCCGTCAAGCGGCGACAGATTGAGGTCTAGACCTATAATCGTGAAATACTTGAATTTTCAGGATAAAATCAAGGTCATGCAATTCTCTCGCAGGAATGCTCCCATCCTTTTAGATGGGAACAAAATTTTAGTGTTTCAAGATTTTGCCTATGAAACCTCCCTGAAAAGAAGGGAGCTCTCCCCAATCTGTGGCCGAATGATTAGGGAGGGTCTCACTGCAACGGTTATTTACCCAGCCAGGTTGAAAGTAGAATTTCAGGGTCAGATATATCTCTTTGACACTACCTCAGAGGCAGAAAAGTTTTTTGCAGGAAAAACTGCTAAGTAACTTGAGTTATTAGTTTAACTTAAATTTGAACTGATTGATGATATTGTTAAAATATAACTATGACTTGTACTTGGTGGCTTCTACTATTCTCACTAGTACTCTTCGGGCGTCAATAGCAAATAAGCATTGTTATATGGATGACTGGCGCGGGGGGAGCGGTGGGAGAGAGGGGAGGCCTTCCCCCCCCCCCTTTTTTTTTCCCCTTTTATTTATTTATTTTTTTTTTTTTTTTTTTTTTTTTTTTACTCTCTCTCTCTCTTCTCTCTCCAACTCTCTGGAAGGGAACAGCAGGAAAAGAAGGGTTAAATTATGGCTAATATGAAAGGGTTGACTTTATCTTCTTGGAATGTTGGTGGGGTCTCAACCCCAATGAAACGAAAATTGATAATCTCTCAATTAAGGAAACTTAACTCTGATATTGCATTTATACAAGAGACACACTTAAGTGCAGAAGAATCCGAAAAGTTGAAATTCTCGTGGGTAGACAAGGTATTTTTTACACCAAGCATAGGCAGAAAGAGGGGTGTAGCCATTCTGCTAGGTAAAAAAAATAAGTATGAAATTTTGGCAGAATATAAAGATCCCGAAAGTCGAATTTTGATTCTAAAAATAAGAATGGCTGGCTCAATCTTCACCCTGTGCAATTTATACGCCCCGAATAACTTTGATAGAAGTTTCTGGGAAAATCTCCAAACTAAAATATTACAAATAGGCGAAGGTTATATAATCATAGCAGGGGATTTTAATATGACCCCTAGGGTCCAGATAGATAGACACAGGCAAAAATCCACTAAAAGCATGGCCAAAAGAGATAAGCTTGAAGGCAAAATGTTTAAAACTCTATTCAAAAACTTAGCCCTTAAAGACATTTGGAGAGTTCGCAACCCGGATCAAAGGGAGTATACGTGTAAGGCTAAGAGTGTAAGATCCTTCTCTAGAATTGATCTATTTTTAGTAAGCGAGAATTTATTAAGAATTGGGACAACATCAAAAATAATGCATATCACTGTCTCTGATCATGCTCCCATTATACTAAAAATACCATTAAATGGAAAAAAATCTACTACAAGACGATTTTTTTTCCCCAAATTTTTAACAAAAAACATAAAATTCAAGTCATGGCTGAATTCCAAAATGAATGAATTCTTCACTTTAAACGCTCATACTGTTAATGATCCAAACATATTATGGGAAGCTGGTAAGGCTGTAATGAGGGGGGAAATTATTGCTTATTTGGCAGATTATAAGCGGAAGGCGGCTCTTAGAGAGAATGAAGTCTCGAGAGCACTTACCAATAGTTATAGTAAATATATATCCCAACCAACATCAACAAATTGGAGGAGATACGCCTCTGCTAAGAGAGAGAGAGACAATTTTTTACTACACACTGTAATTCAAGAGGATTATAAAACGAGAGCTAAATTTTATAGGCATGGAAATAAGGCAGGCAAATTAATGGCGAACTTAGTTAAGAATATACAGGGAAGCTCTATTATCGACTCACTCTTAGAACAAGGATCCATATTTCAGAATTCTAGAGAAATTATTGAAGTTTTTTTCACTTATTATAGAGATCTCTACTCACATAGGGAATCAGATGAAGAAATTTCAGAGCTATTCTGGGAAGGATTGAACCATCCAGTTTTAAATGAAGAGGCAGTAGGTAAAATTAACGCCCCTATATCTGATCAAGAAATTATTTTGGCAATTAAAGAAGCCCGTCTAGATAAATCACCTGGCCCAGACTTTCTCCCTAACGAGTTTTATAAGCTCCTTGGCCCAACTATAATACCCCATTTAAGAAGAGTATTTAATCACTTTTATGTTGATAATAAACCTATACCCATGTCTTTTACAGTATCGACAACAACGTTAATCTTGAAACCGGGGAAGGATCCTCTGAATAAAGAGTCATATAGACCTATAGCACTACTCAACTCGGATTACAAGTTGCTGACATCAATCTTGGCTAAAAGACTCCAAAAAGTGATAGGGGATCTTATTAATAAAGATCAGGCAGGCTTTATATCGGGGCGCAATATAGCAGCAAAGATCAGAGAACTATGCTTAGTTCTAGATTATTTTTACAACTCCCCAGAAACCACAACCCAAAACCAATCTGACGTAGCAATAATTGCATTAGACGCAGAAAAAGCGTTCGACTCGGTTTTCCATCATCATATTATTGATTCTTTACAGCGGTTCGGTTTCAAGGATAATTTCCCTCTTTTCATTAATAACCTATGTTCTAAGTCCACAACCAAACTGGTGGTTAATAAACTGGAATCTGACTCAATTAACTTACAAAGGGGCACAAGGCAGGGGTGCCCCCTGTCACCACTTTTATTCGATTTAGCGATTGAGCCATTGGCTATTAGAATTAGACAGAGGATACAAGGGATAAGGATTGGTTCAGTCGAACCAAAAGTTGCTTTATACGCTGATGATGTTTTAATTTATATGTCCAATACAGCAGTCAACATCCCGAGATTGATCTCGATAACTAATGCATTTGGCTCCTTTTCAGGCTATAAGCTAAATGTTTCTAAGTCAGAGATACTATGGGTAAGGAAGAATGAGCTCTCAATTAACAAGACACCATTTAGAGAGGTGCTGAGCCATCTTAAATACTTAGGGATCTTTGTTTCGCCAAATCCACATGAATGGTATAATCTCAATATTTCTCCCATCCTAGCCAAAATCAAAGAATACATGTTAAGCTGGCAAAACCTTCCAATATCCTTATCAGGGCGCATTGCTCTGTTTAAAATGATTCTATTACCTAAAATTCTATACCCTCTCCAAAATATTCCAGTGATGCTAAAAGTCAGAGATTGGAAAAGTTTAAATAGGGCGCTGCGATATTTTATCTGGAAGTGCAAGAGACCTCGAATTTCTCTAAATAAACTCCACCTTCCTAGGAGGTATGGCGGATTGGCTCTTCCGGATCTTAACAAGTATAACCTGGTTTTCCTCTCACGCATTGTAATAGACTGGATCCTAAATAAGGATTATTTTACTAATAATAGCCTGGAGAGGAGCATTATATTCCCCTACAATCCCTCAGCCTTAATTCACTGCCCGACACAGTTAATCCCAAAAAAAGTGAGGGGTATTCAATCAATTTATAAGGTTATACAAGCCTGGAAAAAATTAGGACGCAAACTAGACATTGATTTAACTATTCCAAAGTTTCAAGGACTATGTGGCAATCCAGAATTTCAGGAGGGCATCCAAGCACAAGTGTTCCAAATTTGGCAGAGAAAGGGTCTCTTTCTCATGACTCAATTTATCGACCAGGGTACTGCATCGATCAAAACCTTTGAAAGGTTGAAACAGGAATTTGATTTAAGCAATAAAGATTTTTTTGCTTATCTTCAAGCTAGGCATTATCTATTCTCGTTAATACAGAAGTTCGGCTGGTCATGGTCGTGGGGAGAGTTAGATAACTGGCCTATTCTGGCTAAAAATGAACTATCGTCGATATCGCGCTGGTATAACTTGTTGATAAGTAAAGATGGGGAATCCAATCTTCAACAGATAACTCAAAAATGGAATCAATTAGTACCAGGTCTAGACATTGAGATAGAACAGGTGGAGAATTCTATAGATATTGTAGCTCAGACTACACTATCCACAAACTGGAGGGAGTCACATATTAAACTACTTTATAGAACATACTATACTCCTCTCAAAGGGTTTAAGTGGCACAATTATGACTTCAATGTTTGTCCTAAATGTTCTTCTCCGGCTGTGGACATAGTCCATATGATTTGGTCATGCCCTAGGATTAGGCAGTTATGGAAAAAGGTAGAGTTTTGGCTAATTAATACACTGAAGCTTCCTACTTTCTCTCTCTCTCTGGCAGGGGTGGTATTCTTAACAGAACTCTCTTCGGAGCAAAAAAAAATTAGGAATGGGGCAATCCTGGCAACGAGGAATTTAATTTTTGGAAAATGGAGAGACTTCTCAATACCTAGCATTCAAGAAATTAAAAATTTTATGAAAAAACAATGCGTTATTGAACAAATGGATGTATCTCTAACTTCGGAAAAGGAAGTAATCTCATTTTTTAAAAAATGGGCAGCCTTCATTAAAATATTTACTCCAGAAGAAATAAATCAACTAATATACCCTTTTAGACACTCAGAAATAGTCATATTAGGACTATGGTAATAATTGGATTGTGAATAATCTTTAAGCTCCCATCTAATTGGAGGGGGTTTGTGGGAGTTGGGAGGAGAGAGAAAGAGAAGGAGAATAACTCTTTTAAAGGAAGAGAAAAAGAAAAAAAATCTTTTTTTTTTTTTTTTTTTTTTTTTTTTTTTTCTCCCCCTCTCTCTTTTCCTCTCCCCGCGCCTCTCTCTATACCTAGACTAGGTTTTTTTGATTTGAATTTTTTGCTGTTGCCTATTCTGAAGATACTAGATGTAGAACATTATTGACAAAGCATAGACAGGGAAAGGAAAAAAAGAGAAAAAGAGGCTTTGATTACTGTTTTATTTTTGACACATCTTCGATATATCTTGAGTGAAGTATGATCATTGTTTGCCGGGTCATTTTGTCATTGTAGCCGGTTTTTTTTTTTTTTCATTTATATTTCCCTGTATTGTTGATCTGATTTCATCACTGTACATAATTGTATTTTACGTTGCCTCAATAAAAATAATTTAAAAAAAAAAAAAAAAATAAATAAAAAATATCTAGCTAAAATCACACATTTAAACTATAAAAAATATACACACTAAAATCTAACCATACGAATGTTAATTTATAATTGAAATCAAGTGTCTGGAAATAAAAATAAATAAAAATAAAACTCAAAAAAGTAATATAAAATTGTAAATTGCAGATGCCATTAATTGATATTATTGGTTAAAGGGACATGGAAGTGCAAAAAGAAAATGTTACTGTGACGGATAACCCGGCTACCCCGACTAGGTAGCTCCGCCAAACGGGTCCTGCTTCCTCCCTGCCGACTGCAGCTATGTAGCTGGCAAGTGACCACAGCCTGTAGCCAGACCCTGATGCCCGAAAGCACCAGTATTCAGGATCCCACCCTGTGGCAGACTCCAGCTACCCAGACTGGGTAGCTCTGCCTGAGGGTCCTTCCTCTGCCTGGAACAGGCTGCTATGTAGCCCAGGAAAGTGATTCTAGCAGGAGCCCACCTAAATGACTAGACATACTAGTATTCAGGTGAAATAAGAATTGATTTTATTGAAAACACTCACTCCTTTCATACACACATCTCATCTTGATAAGACAAAGGACAATCCCACAATTTTCCCGCCATTCCTGCCCCTCCAGACAGCCCAGCACCTCCACAGGAGCCACAGTCCCATTTAATCCCAGTACCTAGGGGTGGCGACTTCGGGGTGATCCCGGTGGAGCAGCGAATCTGCTCTTGGTCCCCTTATGCCACAGTCCAAAAATCAGCATGATTCGTTACTGGGGACCGGAGGTACATTCAGTTGAAGTTATAGGGGGTAGGGGTGTCCAAAACCCCCGGTTCCAAAAGGAGCTCCCCTCCAATAATTCCCCCAGCTCTTTTCCTCCCTAGGGTCTACCAATCATCAAAAGAGCGGAGCTCTGGGGCAAGGGGCTGATGGAGCGACCAGGGGTAAATTTAGCGGGTGTCCTGCTGTCCTGTGGCCGACCGGGAGTTCCAGGAGCCCAGCCAGCCTAGGAGGAGATAGGTGGGTGTCTGTTGTGAGGCGGCCAACCGGGAGTTCCATGAGCCTGGCTAGCATAGGAGGTTTTTCCTGGTCATACACCAGTTCTTTACAAAACAAGCAAACAAAAGCTTCCAGAGATTGTGGTTGCTCTAAGGAGCCAAAAACCACTGAGAAACAACAGGGGTGAGGTTGTAGGGGGGTGGGGGGTAGCCTTAGCTGTCAGGTATCCGTGACAGTTACTATATTGTCTAGATCAGTGTTTCTCAACCGCGGCCCTCAAGTACCACCAACAAGTCAGGTTTTTATTATAGCAGAACCAGGGCACAGGTGAAATCAGCTGATCAGTAACCATGGTTACTAATCTGCTCTTGCTCATCAGCTGATTATTTCACCTGTGCACTGGTTCAGCTATAATGAAAATCTGACCTGTTAGGGGCACTTGAGGACCACGGTTGAGAAACACTGGTCTAGATCATAATCTTTCCAACATTTCCAAGATTTCTGCCGATAAAAGGCCCCAGCCGCAAATATTTTCAACTTAAAAACTCACAAATACATCAGTTAAAGAGACAGTAAACACGTTGTATTTACAAGATATTTCTGCGGTGTTGCTATAGAATAACATCAGTCAGGTCTTAACATTTTTAAAACAAATTAACATCCTTGTTACTGCAATTATTTTTCAATAACCAAACTATTCCAAACATTCCAATTTACTTCTATGATCTAATTTGCTTAATTCTTTTGGTATCCTTTGTTAAAACAAAAAACATAGCTAGAAAACAAAAAACATCAGAGCTTTTGCAAACATTGTTTAAGGCATATTCTAATAGATTGAATTGGGGGTCATGCTTTGATAATATTCATCCAAAATAAATCTGGGAAACGGTCATCAATATGTAATATAATGGTTTAATAGAGGGTTTGCAGCAACACGAATGAATCATTACATCTACAAAAGGATGCTTTAATGAAATAATACAAATTTATCTTGACTGATACTTCTCATTATAGGGCAGATTCTATAAACTTTGCAAGTCTAGACATGGTTTTTACCGCCAACACTTGCAGGGGCAGCCCATATGGAATTCTATAAAACAACAGGGTCTGTCCCTACGAGTGGCGAAATGGCTTTCATACAAATAATGAGAGCTCTCTTCTAAGTAAAAGTTCGCAATGGAAGGCGAAGTACGGAGGGGGAAATCGGCGTGTTTTCAACTTGAATATTACGCTCATAATAATGAAATTACGCTGTTTTCAGTGCACTGTACCTTAAATTTGATGTAATTTTCGTATACATAGATTTTCCTTTCAGAATAATTCATGTTTTGAGTATGTTGGTGAAAACTCGCTACTTGTAACTGCCGAGAAAAAGCAGTAAGATCTTTAGTGAGAAAATATTTATAGAATTACGCTGGGATTTGAGAAAAAAATTAATTTACACCCATGGAAAGGCCATGGTGAGGTCATTTTATGGTAAATAAAAACAATTACGCTTTGTATTTTGCACTTTTAAGTACGAGTTTCCTGCTTTGCTTTTGCATATCCAGTGTACTTAAATTATAATGTTTGCATAGTTAATACGATATATTCATTTGTAATTTACTTACAAATGTTATGTTTTTGATAAAATACGATTTGTGGTGAAAAATGTTGTTACTATTTTTACTGCATCTCAACAATACAATTTTTCCCTGTATAATTTTGTGAGAAAGGTTGAATTATTCATTTTGTAAGATTTTTAAATTACAATTTTCATTCTAAACTTTTTTAATGTATACATCTCCTATACGAAAATGTAGTATACGCCCCTTAGTGAGACACCCTGTTTTCAGGGTAAAAAGGGGTTTTATATAATCCCACTAGGGGAATAGAAGGACTGGCAAGCATTCTTAGAGAATCTCACCAGCCCAGAGATCTTTTTATAATTGGGTCCACCTAAGCCATTTTTATTTCTACACAGATGGTAGAATTAGAAGGATCAGCTAATGTCAGTGTGTACAAGTACAAAAGCCCTTACCCAAATGGCTTGGGACAAGAAACAGTTTGTATTTTGGAATAGTTTGGATTTCAAAATATTTATATATTTGCATATAGAAAATGGGACAGCTTGGAGATGGGATGGGACCAATATTAAACAATACTTTATGACATAATACAGCTTATAATGCAATCTAAAGGTAGTTTTATATGGTTTGTAATACTTTTGTATACATAGTACCAGTGACGTGCAGTGACGTCAGAGGCTGGTGAGGCAGTGGTTAGGATACTCCTTCATTCTTTAGATATCCTTTGTTGAAGAAATAGCAATGCACATGGGTGAGCCAATCACATGAGGTATCTATGTGCAGCCACCAATCAGCAGCTACTGAGCATATTTAGATATGATTTTCAACAAAGGACATCAAAAGAATGAAGAAAATTAGATATTAGATGTAAATTGGAAAGTTATTTAAATTTGCATATGGGTTTCATATGGGTTTCATGTCCCTTTAAATGGTGTCTTGGAAAACTGGTCAACTTAGTAAACATCTGATTTTAGTCTAAAAGGATTGTAACAGAAACTCTTGCCAGCTAACACAATGCTTGCTCTGATTATGAGATCTAGAAATCCATACCCATTAAAATATGTTTAAAACATACTTTTTACTTTAATGCTGCAAATTATGCTTATAGATTCTTTCATTACATAAGGGATGAGAGTCAGAGGGGGAGGAAGAGAGACATAGAGAGAAAGAGACCATGGGGGAGAACAACACATAAGGAGACTGAGAGAGATGGATAGATAGAGAGAGAGACACACACACACACACACAAGGGGGGGAGAGAGGGACCACTGCATTTTAAAGTAATAAAACAGCAGAGCTACAGAGAGTTCAGAAAATGAGTCTATAATTTAGTGTGAAGTACAGAGGCAAGCTGCTAAGTTAGTGGGTGTAAAGTTTGAGTAAACAAAATACAAAAACGACCCTGCTGTAAAAGAGTAAACAAACACTAAACCACATTCATTAAATTATCATTTTCACTAACAGAATCCCTTTCAGTAAAATCTTACTTTAATAAGATGTGGCTGAAACACTGCTCTCTGTGCCTCTCTTCCTCCTCTGTAAGGATTCAGGAAGTGACAGTGGCACATTCCACTGCACTTAGAGGGGAAGAACAGAACTCTCTTTTTCACTTTAGCAAAGCTAGCAGGTTCACAGGACAGCAACAAAATATATGAAAGTTGTTTTTTTCCATTTTTGTTTTGTTTTATATAATTTAACATCCAGCCCCAACCCTATGTTCCACTTACTAATGCCTCTCGCTGGATTGGTTCAGCCCAAATAGGACTGCCTCAAATAAAGCACTTATGGGCCATGCAATGATCTTAACCACTTTCATCCAGTAGGTGGTGCAGAATGTTGTGTAATGGTGGGCAGACCAGCTTGTGCCTCTCCATTGCACAACATATAGCTGTGAGAGAAAAAAATGCTGGGGAAAAAAAATTAAATTTTTTTTTTTAAAGCCAATAAAAAAAATATATATTTTTGCCCATATGAGAGGTGAAGCACTGCCTCACCTGCCTCTAGTGACTGCACATCACTGCATAGTACCATCAGAGAGAGAAAAAGAACAGTACTGTAATAAGAAATAGCTGTTGTTTTTAGAACACAAACAGCAAATCAAAGATGCAGGCAGAGAAGATTGTGACTTGCTGGCAGGGAAAAATTGATATTTTCATATATTTTTTTTAAAAATATTAATGAATAAATCTGGATTTCTAAATAATTTTGGAGTTTGGAATGCCAGATTTGGGAATTTGTACATGTGTTTTGTTTGGCAAATATAGAAAAATGCAACAAATGTAACAGTAATGTGTTAAATTTATCACATTATTTCCATGTGCCATTAAGCACAGCTTTAGAAACTGCCTGGCACCTAAAACAAGTGCTGTTTCAGACACTATTATTAAATAAGATTCGAATATGAATTGTCTATAAACTGTTGTTTCCATGCAACTGAATGTGTTGTGATAATCATTAAAATCTCTTTTAGATTAAAATTAAACCTAGCAGATTCAGTTTAAATCTAGCAGTGTCCATTTTAATGGGCCATTAAAAGGGCCAATAATGTGTTGAGTAATTAACCCCTTGGTTGCCAAAACGATTTGCACTATGTAGTGTAGTATTCATTAAAGCAGTCTGGAGTATCAAAGGGGTTAATCACTAGGCAAATTTTTCTGTGGCTAAGCGACAAGGCAGAACATCTCCCTCTGCCAAATGAGATAGATGGTCATATATTTCACTGGGGTCTTGTGGGTAATGTTGAAAAGTCTGCATATATTCTCTGAGTATACATAAAAGTTTTGGCATTTTGTTATATCTTTTTGCATTGATCTAAAATAAAAAAAGCAAAAATAAGCTGCAACAATCATTTTGAATTTGTTGTTTTAAAGGGACAATCTGCACCAGAATTGTTATTGTTTAAAAATATAGATAATCCCTTTATTACCCATTCCCCAGTTTTGCATAACTAATACTGTTATATTAATACAGTTTTTACCTCTGTGATTACCTTGTATCTAAGTCTCTGCAGACTGCCCCCTTATTTCAGTTCTTTTGACAGACTTGCATTTCAGCCAATCAGTGCTAACTCCTAGGTAATCCCACGTGCATGAGCACAATGTTATCTATATGGCACGCATGAACTAACGCCCTCTAGTTGTGAAAAAATGTCAAAATGCATTCAGATAAGAAGCAGCAATCAAAGGCTAAGAAATTAGCATATGAGCCTATCTAGGTTTAGCTTTCAACTAACAATACCAATGGAACAAAGCAAAATTAATGATAAAAGTAAATTGGAAAGTTGTTTAAAATTACTTGCCCTATCTGAATCATGAAAGTTTATTTTTCACTAGACTGTCCCTTTAATTTCTTATTTTTCCTTTTGAAGTACACACTTCCCTAATTTCCAGGTTCCAGCATGTGCACAGTATTTTGTTTGGAAAGAATAGGTCCCTTATTATATTTTATTATGCATATATTAGGCAATGTTTTGGGTCAAGCATAAAAATAGTATAGGCCACCCAAAATCCTGCACAGATCACAGATGCCAGGAGCGCTAGAGGGGTAAGCACAAAAGATCACTTTATGTGTATACATTGGGGTACACAGTACAATACAAATAAACTTGACAATGCATAATAGAGGAGGATGTCACTGCCCCAAAGAGCTTACAATCTAGAGGTTGGTATGAAGGAGACTAAAGTGTAATCCTAGTGCTACACATAGCACTGATGAGTGTGAACACCTGTATCTATCTATCTATATATATATATATATATATATATATATATATATATATATATATATATGAGATTGCCCACCATACTACATTCTTACACTATGATTATTTTTTGCTGCTTTTGTTTTTGTGGATTGAAAAAATTGTGCAGAATTAAAAGACTCTTGAATCCATCTTACCTCATTTTTTTGGTTCATATGTGGTATTTTGTTTGTGTGTAATAATAGAACACTCCTTTTATTCATAAAAAGTGTAGGAGACGCTCGACTGTGCTTGTAGAATGGTTTGTGATTGAAGCAGCAGTGAAAACAAAAAGAGCTGTATGTTCATATTGTGGGGAATGGTGGAGAATATTAGGAGGGAATTTGGAATGCCTCTCTGAACAGATGGGTTTTCAAAGAGCACCAGAAGCTTTGAAAGGTAGGAGACAATCTGACAGAGAGAAGTTCAATAAAGTATTTGCTGCATGAGTCTGATGATGGCCGGGGGGCAAGGTTATGACAGAGGAGCAAGTTACTGGTACATTAAAGAGGTTTGGGAAATATCTGCAGATGATTGTGGAAGTAAATTTAGGGGCAAGATTGTTTAAAGAAGTTAGTTTTGAATTTGATTCCATAGGTGTAAGGACACATGAAGAGGCTGATTGCTTAGGGAATTAATGTGTAAGCGACATTTATAATCGATTGAACAGGGGCACAAGGGTGTCGGCAAGGCCCCTGCAAAGATGTCAAATACATAGTCTAAGTTGTGCTGCCGTGCCACTACAAATGAGGATAAATCTGGTGGGCAAATGAGAAGCTAGCATACATGCATATGCTCCAGTCACTGATGATATCTTCATCTGGAACAGAATGGGGCTGTTCCAAGGGTGTAACTTTGAATTTGTATCCAACCCTGTTACAAAGTTGAATATGCAGTGCAGAGTAGAGGGGGTCGGCAGAGAATCTGAGTCACAAAACATAGAGTCTGGCTAGAAGAGAAATGAGCACTGTATGTCAGGGACACTCAGGGTCAATAATGTATAGACAAAGAGAATATCAGGAGCACCGGGTTTCGTAAAAAGAAAAAAAATAATTGTCATAATCCTTAAAACAACGGGGTATAACAAATTCCCTGGGTAAAAACTGAGGTATAGCAAAGTGAAATGGCAGTATTAAAGATAGGCTGATGCTTTTCGACTAACACGCTGTAACTTTGGCCTCTTAAAATCTTTTATCTTAAACATGCTTTTAAAACCAATACTGCACAATGATTGGTCCTTTGGTACACACCTCCCTGAAAAGTTGACCAATCCGGAGCACTAACGCTCCTATATGCCGCTACTCTCAATATGCTAATGAACAGTCTGGATAAATCTCGCTAGAGCAATAGCATAACACCAGTATACAATAGTATTTACATTAAACTTTTAGCTACACTCTCTTATGCAGCAGTGCAAATGATATGCTCACACAGGGAGTAATATAAGACTGTAACGAGTGCTAACATGAACTATAATTCCTTGACCCACAGTGTGAGCAACCTTTCCACTACAGGTTAGGCATGATCCAGGCAGTGAGATCGATTCAAGTACTAAAACTGGAGTGCAAAGTGTTTCTCAAAATGTGGGAGAGGCCAGCAACAAATTTCCATCCAACGCAAAACAAAAAAATATATACATATACAAAAATTAATATATTTTAGAAGTAATAAAGAAATTATTATAAACCAAATAAACACTTTTTGCTTGCAAACTTAGCCCGGTGAACGACAGAGTGACCAAGCAAGCGTACACAGGACCAATAGAATAGCAGGTGAAACGGCTTGAACCAGATAGAAAGCGATATAGCTAAAGCCTGGAGATAACATTCTGTGCCACGATAGACTAATGCACAACAACATTATCGTTCTGCTATTCACCTTCCCGACTACTCAATAGTAACCCCTTTCATCACACTACAACCACAGTGAGCAGGAGTGCTGTATATTATTGTTGTCCCACTTGTACCAAATCTAGAAACCAGGTAGTCTCATTTCATGGGCTCAATCCTGACAGTGTTGTTCACTACAAGGTGCTTACGTTTAAGGCCAAAAATCAATCCAACCTAGACACTACTATCAGTGGTCTATTCCTATTATAGTGGGGGAGGGTATATGAATGCAAACTATACATAATCAGATGTCTCTTAGTGCTAGATAAGAACTCTCCACGGTAGGACGTCTCTTAGATATAGATAGGGAATTGATTATAGTCTGATATCTTATGTCCCTAGACAAAGAAAAGTAACAATGTTGATACCAGTATGTCCATAAACTCACATAGTACCGAAGGCTGATCTCACCACCAAAAATTGATGACATCAAACTAAGAATTCAAACCCTCTGGTATTCTGGTCTTTAGCCTGAATATCCAGAAGGCCTCCCTCTCCACCAGCTTCCTGGCTCTGTACCCCCCTCTTCTAAAAGGCAAAACCCTCTCTATAATATTCCAACTGAAGCTGCTCACATCTTTGTCATGGTAAAGTGAGAAGTGCTTAATTAGAGGTGTAGTGAGTATACCTGCTCTGATATCTGAAAGGGGCTCTTTAATGCGTACCCTGGCCTCCCATGAAGGCAATTATATGTAAAATCTTACTAGAAAATATCACCTTAACATTTCTATGTAAAGAAGGAAAATATTTTACCTCGAAATTTCCTAAGTAGTCACATCCCATTGTAAAGGGACTTTAGCAGCCAACCAGGATGCTAGTCTCAGGACTTGCTAGGGAGTGTGCATCTTGCATGTGCATGTACATTAATGTTATTTAGCAAACTAATTGAAAAAAGGGTTAATAAAGTATAAGAAGTCTAGCTCTGCGATAAGGAATTTGTATAAACTCTGCAAAACTGGTTAGAATTTGAGGGTATATTATTCCATTCCTTCATACTGTTTAACTTTATTAGGGAATATGTAGATAACATCCATGAATAATCATTCATACAAAATAGCTTAAGCTAAATTTTAAAACCACTTGAACCAGGAATCAATAATAATGTTTCTTATTTAAATAATATAATGATTTATATCAGCTAGCAGTATATCATAAATTATATACTAAACCCTTACAATCCGAGGGCTATTTTTAAGATTACTCTTATGTTGTAGGCTTTTTTAAAGCTGCTGGACTGAAATGGCTATCAATAGTTATGCTAAAAACTTAAATTAAACCATGGTAAGCTAGATTAAAACAACAAGAAGAGACAAAGCTACTCCTAAGGACCCCTGATGCGCGTTTCACAAAAAACGCTTCCTCAGAGGGGGTGCAGGCCGCCGTTATTGTACGTTATTTATGGCTTGAGAAACCCCACCTCACTGCATGATAGGAGCCTAACAGTGAGATCCTGCCATGTGATAGGTTGGTAGATCTGCCACTCAAAGCTGACACCAGATCATAAGTAATAATGGGCCTGGCTGGTGACGTTGGGAGGGGTGTGTTGAGAAGGGCGGAGTCAGCACTTGATGAGAGCGAATTAATGAACTCCTCACACAACGTCAGATGGGAGTGTGTGATGACGTGTCGGATAAGTTGTGATTATTGGACGATCATGTTTACATAAAACCGGTTATAATACAGATGACAGAATCGCCTTAGAGAGATAAATAAATACAACATATACTCCTTTCAATAGTATAGTTCCCAATGGTTTATTAGGTCATATAAGAGTATGATTGGGTAACCGTGTATCTGTAACGCTTAACGCTTAATGAAAAGGATCTCAACTGCAGACTTATAGCAAGGTGTAAATGTATCACTTAACAAATTAACTATTTTCTTAGATTAGTCCGGATATCTTTCAGTGAAATTTGTTAAGTTGTGGAAATGTATCGCTGCAAGCAAAAGGAAACTATTTTGTTGCAACTTATTATTTAGGAGCAGTTGTATTTTACTTAAATAGTGGTATCAGGATTTATATGGCCGACAACTGAAACAGGAAACTACCTTGGATGGCTGATGAACTTGCAAGTGCAGACTTCTTAGAAGTCACTGAGTTTCGAGAGGTCTGTGTACGCAGTGAAGACGCTCTGAGGAGTTGCATGCAGTTTATAACAGCTGAGCTGTGCCCAAGAGTCAGAGAGAGGGAGAAGCGATGCTCCACTGTTAGTGACATTGCCAGGGTGTGAGTCGCTGTAAGCCAGTAGGCATCGGCTTCAGCCTAGGGGTGTGTCTTACTTCCGCTTATGGGAGCGGTTCAGCCGGACAGATGTAAATAAGCCCAAGCCATGATTTTCACAGTAGTAAAGCCAATCAGAGTAAAGTGGTTGACAGACAGGCTAGGAGGGAGATATCCAGCAGATTGTTACCTCACTCTGATGATATGGCTTTAGTAAAAGGTTTACTCAGAACAGTGATCAGACTCCAATGTTTGGTAGTTGAAGAACAGTATAATCTAGACGTACAAAAAAATTAATTTGTAATCCCAAAAGACAGAGAATCTCAAAGAAAAGCACTGGAGTGGCTGAGTTCAGCTTGGAAGCACAATAACTAAGCACCTGTTTAAGGTGTGGTGAAAGCTTAAATAGAGGTAGTAACTAGACAAATCATTTGACTGCTGGTGAAAAGGAAGAGATGAAACGGATTCCTTACAGATGCCCCCCCTCAGACAAGCCGACTGTCGACTTACTGTTTAGGTCTACGAGGGTAACGTCTGTGAAAATGTTAGACAAGCTTAGGAGCATATGAGTGTCCGGTTCCCAGGTGTCGTCCTCAGGAGAATAGCCCTTCCATCAGACCAGATACTGTAATTCGCCATTGAGGAGTCTAGAATCCAGAAGTTCTTGAACTTCATAAGTATCTGCATCTAAGAGCACAGGTACAGGTGGAAGAACGATTTTATGTGAATCATGGTTAGTAACTGGTTTCAAGAGTGAGACATGGAAAGTAGGGTGAATTATTAGAGATGGGGGAAGATCAAGAGTGACGGCATTAGTGTTGATAATGCGGGTAATGCTGAAAGGACCAATAAATAACCCAGCTAATTTTTTGCTAGGTATTTGCAACTTGAGATTTTTTGTTGAGAGCCAGACCTTGTCGCCTATGGTATAATCCGGTGAGGGTCTTCTCCGTAAGTCATAGTACCTCTTCTGAATGGCTTGAGCATGTTGGATGTTCTTACGTAACAACTGGAAGTTTTCTGTAAGTTTTTGTGTTAGATCATCAACACTGGGTGAGTTTAAGGATTCAGTGTTCTTTAACGAGAACCTCGGGTGATAGAGTTTAGTGTATTATTATAGGTGAATTCTGCCATAGATAGGAAATGTAGCCAATCATTCTAATGGTAAGCACAGTAACACTGTAGATATTGTTCTAGCCACTGGTTCAATCTTTCTGTTTGGCGTTAATTTGTGGATGATACGCCGTGCTCAGTCGATGGTCAATTTGTAAAACTTTGGTGAGATGTTTCCAGAACCGCAAGGTAAACTGGCTACCTCTATCTGTGGTTAAGATTGACGGGAGTCCATGGTAACGGACAACAGCATCTAAGAAGAGTTGAGCTGTCTCTGCTGATGTGGGCAGCTTGTGAAAAGGGATAAAATGAGCCATCTTTGTGAAAATGTCTGTAACCACTAGAATCGTGTTTTGCCCTGAGCTCAATGGTAGTTCTACTATGAAATCCATACCTAAGTGAGTCCAAGGTCTTTCAGGAATTTTTATAGGCAAGAGGAGTCCAAAAGGTGGTTTCTTTTCAGCCTTTGAAGTTATGCAGATGGTGCATTTCCGAATGTAGTCCTTTATATTAGTTTCCATCTTGGGCCACCAGAAACCTCTAGTGAGTAGATCCTTCATTCTCTTGATGCCAGGATGACCTAAAAGAGGAGGGTTATGATGCTGTTTGATCACATCAAGTCTAAGTGGTTCGGGTATGTATAATTTGGATCCATAATAGTATAGCTTATTGTCATATGTCAGATGATGAAGAGGTATCTCCTTGTCAGTGCATAATGCTGCTTGAAGTCGTGTGCTGAAAACAGGTAACAAGCCAAGGAATTTCTCCAGGGGTATAATGGAGGAAGGAGCTTGAAAGATTAGGGGTCTTTGTTCTTTTCTGGATAACGCATCGGCCTTTCCATTCCTTGAGCCAGGCCTGTAGATAATCTGGTAGTTAAATCGACTGAAATATAGACTCCATCTCACTTGCCTACCCGATAGGGTCTTGTTCTTTTGAAGGAATTTGAGGTTTCGATGGTCTGTGTAGATGATGATTGGCAATTCTGTACCTTCTAACAGATGCCTCCAATGTTCGAAAGCCCGTTTGATGGCCAGAAGCTCTTTTTCCCCAATGGGATGATTCATCTCAGGTGAAGACATGATCTTAGAATAAAAGGCTACGGGATGGAGAGGTTCCTTTATATTCTTTCTTTGGGAGAGGACAGCACCCAGAGCATAGTCTGAGGAATCAACTTCCAGGATATATTGTAGTGTGGGGTCTGGGAACCGTAAAACAGGAGCAGATGAGAAGGAATTCTTTAGGAAGTTGAATGCTTCTGTAGCTTGACTATTCTATTGAAAAGGTATGGTGCAACTAGTCAGTCTGGTGAGGGGTTTAGCTATCCTAGAGAAATTTCTTATGAATTTCCTGTAGTAGTTACTAAATCCAAGAAAACGTTGTAAGTCCTTCCTATTGGTAGGTTGTGGCCAGAGTTTTACAGCCTCTACCTTGTTCTCCTGCATCTGGATGCCTCTAGGGCTAATGGAGTATCCAATAAACTCTATTTATTCAGTATGGAAGACGCACTTCTCAGGTTTTGCGTAGAGCCGATGGACTTGGAGTCTCGACAAAACCCAACTTACATGTTTGATACGTTCTTACAGATTTCTCGAGAAAAACAAAGATGTCGTCCAGATAAACGACTACACAGGTATCCAACAAGTCATGAAAAATATCATTGATGAAGAACTGGAAAGTGGCGGGAGCATTGGTTAAACCGAATGGCATAACCAGATACTCAAACAGACCGTACCTAGTCTTGAAAGCGGTCAGCCACTCATCTCCCTGTCTGATACATACCAAATTATATGCTCCCCTCAGATCCAATCTATAAAGATCTTAGCATGATGAAGGTGTTTAATCAATTCGGGGATCAGGGGTAGAGGGTATCTATTCTTGATTGTTATCTTGTTCAATTCCATGAAATCAATGATCGGTCGTAGGGATTGATCCTTGTTTCTAACGAAGAAGATTCCGGCTCCAGCAGAAGAGACAGAGGGCTGGATGAAACCTTTTCTCACGTTCTCCTCCAAATAGGTCTTTAAGTGGTCCAGTTCAGGTTGGCACAAAGGGTATAGGTGCCCGCAGGGAGGTGCTGTACCTGATTTAAGGTCAATTAGGCAGTCGTAAGAACAATGAGGGGGTAGACTCTCTGCTTCCTTCTTACTAAAAACTTCTGAATATCTGGAGTAAACCTCAGGAATCAGTAGTTGTTCCTTGGGTAGATCAGAAATCTGTAGCAAAGAAGTGTGGTTATAACAGGTTTGTTGGCAGTAAGGAGAATTTAGTGTGAATTGCAAGGTTTTCCAATCTACTGTGGGTTCATGTAGTTGTAACCACTGTAAACCTAGAACAATTGGGAAAAGAGGAGAGAGAATCGCATCAAAACAGATGTATTCTTGGTGTGACTCAGAGCATGTTACTAATATAGGTATGGTGTGGTGAGTGATTGGACCAGAGGAAATCTCAGAACCATCTACAACACGTATAGACACAGGAGATTTCTTTTGCATAAGTGAAATTTTATTTTCAATGACAACAGCTTTATCAATGTAATTGCCGTGTGCCCCGGTATCAATGATGGCCTCTCTCATTATACGATTTCTTTCCCACTGTACAATGAACAGGCTTATCATGGACAATGAGAGAAGTCAGATTAGATAGGGACTTACTGTTCTTTTTCTTATCCAGAATAGGGCAGTCTCTGACTGTGTGAGCTGGGTTGCAAGATATTTGAAAATAGAAGCAAATTTAAAAGTGTGTTAAAATCAAATGCTCTATCTGAATTATTTAATGGCATCAAAAGATATAATTATGAGAAAGTGTAGATTTCAAAGAAAAAGAAAATTACTCTATAAGTGTAAGGAGGGGACTAATCCTGCCTAAAAAAGAAAAATGTTTAGCCAAAAAGTACAGCTAACATTTTGGGGGGCTACATATCAGCATAAAACATGATCTGTACCTTTAGACTGGAGAGAATAAATCCTTAGCATGGCAACTGGTTTATTGCTAAGGATTTAACAAGCATTACTTCTTATTATGGACTTAGTAGGTAAGTACATAAGTACCATGTTAGCAAAACAGAGTTTATATTGCAGACCTGCTAGCTCTATTTTCTTTTTCCTGTATTCAGACCAAAGGAAGAGCAGTAACTTTGAGGAAGGCTTGAAAGTCCATATAAGGGAACTTATCTATTACAAACAACTTAATTACTCATCTCAGTCACAATGGAATAGCAACAAGACATACACTCTTCACATGGTCTGTCGCCTCTCTGAAGGATTTGACAGGTAGAATCAGCAGTACTTGCTTGGTGAAGGTCATTGTAGAAAGTGTTTATAATTCCAGATAAGTAGCCTAATAACGCAACAGTAGTGGACTCTCATATTCCAAAAGGTGGTTTGGTCAGATGATCCTAATGGGGACGTCATTGGACTAAAGGTTTGAAAGTGTACTCCTCAAGCCAGCTCAGCTAGTTTGGGCATTTGCTTTTGTTGATAAAGTTCCTAAGGGCTCTATAAGATAGCTCATTCAGTTCTACTATAAACTTATGTGGTGAGGAACTCATTTAGCTAATTTAGTAGAATTGAATTGTCCTCGAAGTTAACACATAGGGGTAGATTTATCATACCCCAGGCAGACATGATTCGCTATAGCAAATCATGTCCGCCCTGCATCAATAAATGCCGACAGCATACGCTGTTGGTATTTGACATTGCACAAGCAGTTCTGGTGAACTGCTTGTGCAATGCCGCCCCCTGCAGATTTGCGGCCAATCGTCTGCTAGCAAGGGGTGTTAATTAACCCGATCAAATTTGATCAGGCGGATTGATGTCCGCAGCCTCAGAGGCAGTGGACGAGTTAAGGAGCAGTGGTCTTAAGACCACTGTTTCTTAACTCCTGTTTCCAGCGAGCCTGAAGGTCATGTGGAAACAGATGCATTAGGCACCATTCAGGGGATGTTAAATCAGCCCCATAGGCACAATCCCAGCGGGCACAACTTTCTAAGGAACATTTTTTAGTATTAACAGTTTAATAGCTACTAAATTATTTAAGAGTTATTATGAGCTGCAGTTTCTGCAGTCTGAGTGTTATGAAAACAAATTAAAACTTTGCTTGCCGCCATTGTTTTTTAATGGTCAAACTCCACCCAATACTTGTCTTATTTGGAGGAGCCAATCTGCTAAAGGGACAGTAAAGTCAAAATTAAATTTTCATGATGACTGAGCATGCAATTTTAAACAAAGTTCCAATTTGCTTCTATTATGTTATGTGCTTTGTTATCTGGTCATCCTTTGTTGAAAAGCATACCTAGATAGGCTCAGGAGCAGCAATGCAATATTGGGAACTAGCTGCTAATTAGTGGCTATACATATATGCCTCTTTCATAGGCTAACATCATGGGGCATATGTATCAAGCTCGCCAGAAACAGCAGTTATGAAGCAGCGGTCACAAAGACCGCTGCTCCATAACCTGTCTGCCTGCTCTGAGCAGGCGGACAGACATCGCCGGAAATCAACCCGATCGAGCTGATTAGCTGCGAGTCTGCAGGGGGCGGTGTGCACCAGCAACTCTTGTTAGCTGCTGGTGCAATGCTGAATACAGCGAGCGTATTGCTCGCCGTATTCAGCGAGGTATGGCGGACCTGATCCGCAGTGTTGGTTCAGGTCCGCCAGACCTTGATAACTATGGGCCAATATGTTCAGATAGCTCCTAGTAGTGCATTGCTGCTCCTTCAACAAAGGGCATCAAGAGAATGAAGCAAATTTAAAGTAAATTGAATAGTTCTATAACTGGTATGCTCTATCTGAATCATGAAATAAACATTTTGGGTTCCATGTCCCTTTAACAAAATCTCTATTGTTTGGCTTCAACAAAAAAGATAATATAACAAACAGAAAAATAGGAAAAAGAGAATTGTATTGTCATTCAACCAATTTTCTTGTCAGCGTTTAAACATTACTCAAGCGTAGAAGATATATGTTTGCAAACTAAGTAAAAATTTGAATTGTATTGCTGCCAAGCACAGTATTATTGTTAACATTTATTGGAGCTGGCAAAGTTATTTTAAAAAATGTGACGCCAAGATTAAAATAAAAAATAAAAAATAAGGTGCTTCAGTGACATAGAAACTAAGGGTAAAATCCCACAGGCGATAAAACCCGCTTTTGTGCAGAATACTCACAGAGTATCGCACCGGTCACTGTCAGCAGTCAATCTATCACCAAATCCCACAGCAAACACCATATACCATACAGGATTAGTGACAGGCTGGATAAACAGATGAAGCTTGACTTGGATATAAAACTTATTTAAAATGTGGTTAAAACCAAATAAAAGACGACTCGTTTTGCAAGTACACCTTGCTATCCTCAAGCAGCTAAAATAAATATTACAATAAACAGCGTCTCCAATTAAAAAGTCCATACAATTCACAAATGATCCTTATTTTCTTATGTCCTTTGAGGAATAATCTTTTTTTTCTATGAGTCTTGTAACTCAAACTGAAAAATTACTCACATTACATGCTCCATTCCCAGGTTCGTTGGTTTAATCATCTTTTTTATGCGTCTCATTTTGCTTCTTTGTGCCAACTCCACTGTAGCTTTTGACACTTTCATAAAGCTAAGAAACGAAGCTTCCTTATCAAACCATTAAAAATCGCCCTTCAAATACTTCTTATTCAAATTGGGTGACTTAATAGAGCAATTTGGAAATGCTATATTGTGTTAAAGGAACAGTCTACACCTTAGACATCTTAAAGTCTTACCTTCGATTAAACTGCAAATAACCTACTGCACCTTTTCTACATAATGCAGCAGGAATGGTAAAAAAAAAAACAACTTATTTTAAATTGTTTCTGGCCACTTTGAAATGGCTTTCAAGAACCACCCACTGATGACATCATGATCTGGGCTGCATATGGCGTCCAATCCCAAAGGGCTCACTAGTTGGATTCAACAGACTGTCAATGCTATTCAGCAGAGTGCCTACATGCAGCCCAGATCGTGATGTCATCAGTGGGTGGAGCTTGGCAGCCATTTCAAAGTGGCCAGAAACAAAATTAATTTTAAAATAAATGTTTTATTGTTCCTGCTGCATGATATAGAAAGGGGTGCAGGACCCTGCGAAGGAGGGTCAGATTAGCGTGCCCCCGTATGTGCTAAAGAGAACCGCCGAAGTACCTGTAGCTTGCTGGGGAGTGGCACTAATAGGAGCATTAGCGCGACCCAGGAGTCTATGAAGAAGAAGAGGATTAGCGCGGCTCCCTAGTGTGTTACAGGTAAGTATCCATGTGACAGGAGTAGAGAACATTTACATTAGTTTTAATTAAAATAATTTAAATGTTCACAAATTTTCAGTAATCGGTTCTTTTAAACCAAATGTATATGACTAGTGCCGCACATGAATATTCAGTAGTCGGTTCTTTTAAACCAAATGTATAGCGACTAATGCCGCACATAAATATTCAGTAGTTGGTTCTTTTAAACCAAATGTATACAACTAGTGCCGCACATGAATATTCAGTAGTCGGTTCTTTTAAACCAAATATATAGCGACTAGTGCCGCACACAAATATTCAGTAGTTGGTTCAATTAAACCAAATGTATAGTGACTAATGCCGCACATGAATATTCAGTAGTTGGTTCTTTTAAACCAAATGTATACGACTAGTGCCGCACATGAATATTCAGTAGTCGGTTCTTTTAAACCAAATATATAGCGACTACTGCCGCACACAAATATTCAGTAGTTGGTTCAATTAAACCAAATGTATAGTGACTAATGCCGCACATGAATATTCAGTAGTTGGTTCTTTTAAACCAAATGTATACGACTAGTGCCGCACATGAATATTCAGTAGTTGGTTCTTTTAAACCAAATGTATACAACTAGTGCCGCACATGAATATTCAGTAGTCGGTTCTTTTAAACCAAATATATAGCGACTAGTGCCGCACACAAATATTCAGTAGTTGGTTCAATTAAACCAAATGTATAGTGACTAATGCCGCACATGAATATTCAGTAGTTGGTTCTTTTAAACCAAATGTATACGACTAGTGCCGCACATGAATATTCAGTAGTCGGTTCTTTTAAACCAAATATATAGCGACTAGTGCCGCACACAAATATTCAGTAGTTGGTTCAATTAAACCAAATGTATAGTGACTAATGCCGCACATGAATATTCAGTAGTTGGTTCTTTTAAACCAAATGTATATGACTAGTGCCGCACATGATTATTTAGTAGTCGGTTCTTTTAAACCAAATGTATATGACTAGTGCCGCACATGAATATTTAATAGACGGTTCATTTAAACCAAATGTATAGTGACTAGTGCCGCACACGAATATTTAGTAGTCGGTTCTTTTAAACCAAATGTATATGACTAGTGCCGCACACGAATATTTAGTAGTCGGTTCTTTTAAACCAAATGTATATGATTAGTGCCGCACACAAATATTTAGTAGTCGGTTCTTTTAAACCAAATGTATATGACTAGTGCCTCACATGAATATTTAGTAGTCGGTTCAATTAAATCAAATGTATAGTGACTAATGCCGCACATGAATATTCAGTAGTTGGTTCTTTTAAACCAAATATATAGCGACTAGTGCCGCACACGGCAAATATTCAGTAGTCGGTTCATTTAAACCAAATGTATAGTGACTAGTGCCGCACATGAATATTCAATAGTCGTTTTTTTTAAACCAAATGTATATGACTAGTGCCCCACATGAATATTTAGTAGTCGGTTCTTTTAAACCAAATGTATAGTGACTAGTGCCGCATATGAATATTTAGTAAGTCGGTTCTTTTAAACCAAATGTATATGACTAGTGCCGCACATGAATATTTAGTAAGTCGGTTCTTTTAAACCAAATGTATATGACTAGTGCCGCACATGATTATTTAGTAGTCGGTTTTTAAACCAAATGTATATGACTAGTGCCGCACATGATATTTAGTAGTCGGTTCTTTTAAACCAAATGTATATGACTAGTGCCGCACATGAATATTAATAGTCGGTTCTTTTAAACCAAATGTATATGATTAGTGCCGCACACAAATATTTAGTAGTCGGTTCTTTTAAACCAAATGTATATTTAGTAGTCGGTTCTTTTAAACCAAATGTATATGACTAGTGCCGCACACGAATATTTAGTAGTCGGTTCTTTTAAACCAAATGTATATGACTAGTGCCGCACACCAATATTCAGTAGTCGGTTCTTTTAAACCAAATGTATACAACTAGTGGCGCACATGAATATTCAGTAGTCGGTTCATTTAAAGCAAATATATAGCGACTAGTGCCGCACACAAATATTCAGTAGTCGGTTCAATTAAACCAAATGTATAGTGACTAGTGCCGCACATGAATATTCAATAGTCGTTTTTTTTAAACCAAATGTATATGACTAGTGCCCCACATGAATATTTAGTAGTCGGTTCTTTTAAACCAAATGTATAGTGACTAGTGCCGCATATGAATATTTAGTAAGTCGGTTCTTTTAAACCAAATGTATATGACTAGTGCCGCACATGAATATTTAGTAAGTCGGTTCTTTTAAACCAAATGTATATGACTAGTGCCGCACATGATTATTTAGTAGTCGGTTCTTTTAAACCAAATGTATATGACTAGTGCCGCACATGATTATTTAGTAGTCGGTTCTTTTAAACCAAATGTATATGACTAGTGCCGCACATGAATATTCAATAGTCGGTTCTTTTAAACCAAATGTATATGACTAGTGCCGCACATGAATATTTAGAAGTCGGTTCTTTTAAACCAAATGTATATGACTAGTGCCGCACACAAATATTTAGTAGTCGGTTATTTTAAACCAAATGTATATGACTAGTGCCGCACACGAATATTTAGTAGTCGGTTCTTTAAAACCAAATGTATATGACTAGTGCCGCACACGAATATTTAGTAGTCGGTTCTTTTAAACCAAATGTATATGACTAGTGCCCCACACAAATATTTAGTAGTCGGTTCTTTTAAACCAAATGTATATGACTAGTGCCGCACACGAATATTCTGAAAAAGTCTAGTGTTTACTGTCTCTTTAATGTCCCTTGAATACAAGTGTCTCATGGTACTGCTAATTACAGGAAGTACAAACTATACATTCTTGACCATCTCATGATACGCATCCCATGCTAATGTGACAGAATCTTTATAGAAAATCTCTCACAAAATAATGGAGACGAAATCTCAGGCAGGTGATCGGATCTTATGCACTACATCTGTAGACGTGTGGGAGAAGTATTGAACCAGCTGGCAAGAATGTTTGTTATTTTGAGCTTAAAAAACAAAAAACAATAAAACACTTTCTTTGAGCCAAAGCAATGATTCATACTTGTGCATAAGTTTATAAAGTGTTAGCTTGACATATATTATTAATAATGTACTTTTGAAACATAATAGACAATAACTTTGGATAGATTACCATGCAGCCATAGAAGGTTTATTAAACACAAATGTAATGCATCATAAAAATTTTTTGCATTTAAAACCCTGTATTGTGATTTATATATTCAGGATTCAGAACATTGACCCTGCAACATTCTTCACAATGATAGCTTGTTAAATGACAATAGCAGAGGAAAAAGGGATACACTCAAGAAACTTTTCAAGGGGTGCTTGGACTGCAGGATTTTGGAATGGGATTTAGTCTTCTCTTTTGTTTTCTAAATGCATAGAATTATTTTAAATGAACTTGGTGTCCAATCAAATTCATGTTTTTCTTTCTGAATATTGGTAAATATAGAATTTATTAAGATTTCCGATACAACTTACAATTTTTAAAATGTTTACAATATTCTTCTTTTAACACATTTACTTTGTTCTCATGGTATACTTTGTTGAAGAGGTACCTAGGTAGGTATATAGAGCACTAAAGGGCAGGAAATAGTGCTGCAATGTAGTGCTATTTTAAATGGATACAATTCTTGCAAAACTGCTGCTATATAGTGCTCACACACTTGCATGCCCCTGATCTTACAGTTCTTCTTTTCAACAAAAGATACCAAGAGAACAAAGAAAATTAGAAAAATGGATTTCATATCCCTTGAAGAAATAATAATTCCCAGTTGTGCACAACACAGCCTGTATCATAAGATAAACATGTTTTCTATGACTCTTATATGGGGAATTATTTGGAAGTTGTCTTTTTACTAACACCTGGCGACCCTCTGTTTAAGTAAATGATAAAAAAAAAATAAAACTCACAAAGCTCTGAAACTCTAAATTATACAAGCTGATTGATTCACCAGTCTCCAGACAGACGGAGGAAATAATTAGACGTTTATTGCTGAAACATACATACAAGAATAGCAATCTGTCTGCTAAAAAGCTTTCACCCAAAATGCTACTTATACCGTTTACCAAGAATCCAATTCTTAATAGTAGAAATAATTAACTCAAATGCTTCCCTGTGTTGTGTGAAATAACAGTTCTGGGATTTATGAATAATTATGTATTAAGAGTGGTGAAAAAGGGGGGACAAAGAGAGTGAAATAGGGAGATGTTGGATGTTGTTTCCATGTTGTTTCCTCTACTGCAGCCATATAGGGACAGATATTTATGTACTCTAGCAGTGATCAAGCAATCCCTGTGTAGAATGTTGCAGGCAGGGGATTCCAGATGGGAGCAAGAGTTGGTAATTTGTCACTATTACTTTAAGATTTTGAGCTCTGGTGAGCACTGGCAGTGATCAGCAAGATCCATAGGGTGGAGCTGTTACTTTTCAGCAGGCAGAGTCATGATTGACAGAGGTTAAAGGGACACTTTAACCTCTGATTTAGGAAATTTTAAGCAACTTTCTAATTTACTCCTATTATCAATTTTTCTTTGTTCTCTTGCTATCTTTATTTCAAAAGCAGGAATGTAAATATTAGCAGCCATCCCATTTTAGGTTCAGCACCATGGATAGAGCTTACTTATTGGAGGCTTACATTTACCCACCAATAAGCAAGCATAACCGAGGTTCTCAACCAAAAATGGGCTGGCTCCTATGCATCACATTCCTGCTTTTTAAATAAAGATAGCAAGAGAACGAAGAAAAATTGATAATAGGAGTAAATTAGAGAGTTGTTTAAAATTGCATGCTCTATCTGAATCACGAAAGAAAAAATGTGGGTTTAGTGCCCCTTTAAGCCACAGGTGTTCCATTGGTTCCATTGCATAGTTGCCAACAGTTCTTGATTTCCATGGACAGTCCCTGGATTTTGTTGTATATCCCTGGATATTTGCTGGAGATTTAGAGGGCTGCAGCTGAGCTGAGACATGTGTGACACAAGTTTGGGAGGAGGAGCTGTCGTTGAGGCTGTGCTGCTGTGATCCTTTCTGGGACATTTTCTGTTTTTAACCTCCTATGGAAAGAATTCTACAAATCACTATGTTGTAGGGTCAGAGTTCTGGATTCTACTTATTCTATACATATATTTAAAATCACTTTAATGTACCTTTAACTGGTGACATACTCAGCAAATATGAAGATAACATATAATTAATTTGTGTATGCCACTAAATCAGTGATAGTTTTAATGTGAAACATTTGTATTAAAGTGATGGTAAACCGCAAGCATACAACAAATTTTAAGATTTACCATCACTACAAATAAACATTAGTTTCTCTCATCATTTTGTAAAAAAATTATGTTAAACTCCCCCTATCTGTAAGGAAAGAAGATCACTAACGCGGCACGGCGCTTTCTTCAATGAGGTGACGTCTTCACCACCACTAGACTAATAGTTGTGCGTGTCAACTGACATCCTTGCACATCTATTGGTCTAGAGGTGAAAACATCACCTCACTGGAGAAAGCGCCATGTCGTGGGTGGCCGGAGGAGCTGTGTTATCGATATGCATTCCTTACAGATAGGGTGAATTTAACGTTTTTTACAAAACCATTAGAGAAACTAATGTTTATTTTTAGTGATGGTAAATCCTAGCGTTTGTTATACGCTTGGGTTTACCATCACTTTATTACAAGTATATTGAAAGAACTCTTTTCTATTTAAAATGAAAGTGCACTCATGCATATTCCATTTTAAAAAATGCACTAGATTTCAGTTTACTCACACCAGTGAAGCTTCTATTGTGCGGTGGCTGTATCACAATTTTAGCACCATCATGCTATAAATAGACAATCATCTCTTTGTGGCTGGTCACTCTGCTCAGCCAGGTGAGTAACTGTTGAGTGTAACATCTACAGCACTAGCTCTTATGTCATATAGGTACCAGTGTTAAAGTCCACAGCAATAAACCTTAAAGGAGCAGTAAATACAGTAGATTTGTATAATCAACAAATGCATGATAAAAAGACAATGCAATAGCATTTAGGGGCCTATTTATGAAAGTTCTGTCGGACATGATCCGATCAGTGGATCATGTCCGACAGACCTCGCTGAATGCGGAGAGCAATACGCTCTCCGCATTCAGCATTGCACCAGCAGCTCTTGTGAACTGCTGGTTCAACGCCGCCCCCTGCAGATTCGCGGGCAATGGCCGCTAGCAGGGGGGTGTCAATCAACCCGATCGTATTCGATCGAGTTGAATTGTGGTGATGTCTGTCCGCCTCCTCAGAGCAGGCACACAGGTTATGGAGCAGCGGTCTTTAGTTACGGAGATTGATAGATAGGCCCCTTAGTCTGAACTTCAAATGAGTAGTAGATTTTTTTTCTGACAAATTTCAAAGTTAAGTCTATTTCCACTCCCCCTGTATCACGTGACAGCCATCAGCCAATCACAAATGCATATACGTATATTTTGTGAATTCTTGCACTTGCTCAGTAGGAGCTGATGACTCAAAGGGGTCAGTTTATCAAGCTCCGCTGCTCCATAACCTGTCCGCCTGCCCTGAGGCCGTGGACAGAAATCAACCCGATCAGATACGATCGGGTTGATTGATACCCCCTGCTAGCGGCCGCTTATGCTGTCGGCATTTATCGATGTGCAACGGACATGATACGCTACACCATATCATGTCCACTTGCACATTAGTAAATTGACCCCAAAAAGTTTAAATTTAAAAAGACTGTGCACATTTTGTTAATGGAAGTAAATTGGAAAGTTGTTTAAAATTGCTGCTCTATCTGAATCATGAAAGTTTAATTTTGACTCAAGTGTTCCTTTAACCACAGCTAACTCAGCCTCTAAAAACTGCAAGTATCTCTAACTATGACTGTCATTGCTATTAACCCTATTACTTGGCACCGCATCACTACTAACCCTTACCACAATCAAACCCCACTAACTTGACCCAGCTCCACAATTTAAATTCCCCACCAGTGACACCCCATCACCTAAAATTCATGTTTAAGCCCTAATTTTCTCCTACAGACCCCTCATTACAACTACCCCTAAAATTGAAACCCCATGCGCAATTTCTGCCATGTCAACCCCATTTAGGGCCCTTAAAGTTTCTAAAATATTGTTACGGAGTTGGCCTTAACTGATCTAAAGAAATAGAGCTTTCGAATGTACCTTTAAGAAAAATACGGCTAGATTACGAGTTGTGTGTTAGGGTTAAAAAGCCGCGTTGAGAGGTCCCAACGCTGCTTTTTAACGCCTGCTGGTATTACGAGTCTTGAAATGACAGGCTCACCGCTCACTTTTTTGGTCAGACTCGAAAATACCGCAAATCCACTTACGTAAATTGCGTATCCTATATTTTCTATGGGAGTTGCATAACGCCGGTATTACGAGTCTAACCAAAAGTAAGCGGTAGACCCTCTCCTGTCAAGACTGATACCGCATTTAAAAGTCAGTAGTTAAGAGTTTTATGGGCTAACGCCGTAGCATAAAACTCTTAACTAAAGTGCTAAAAAGTACACTAACACCCATAAACTACCTATTAACCCCTAAACCGAGGCCCCCACCACATCGCAAACACTAAATAAAAATGTTTAACCCCTAATCTGCCGAACCGGACATCACCGCCACTATAATAAATTTATTAACCGCTAAACCGCCGCCCTCCCGCATCGCAAACACTAGTTACATTTTATTAACCCCTAATCTGCTGTCCCTAACATCACCGACACCTACCTACATTTATTAACCCCTAATCTGCCGCCCCCACCATTGCCGCAACTATATTAAATGTATTAACCCCTAAACCTAAGTCTAACCCTAACCCTAACCCCCCTAACTTTAATATAATTTAAATAAATCTAAATAAAATAACTACAATTGACTAAATTATTCCTATTTAAAACTAAATACGTACCTATAAAATAAACCCTAAGCTAGCTACAATATAACTAATAGTTACATTGTAGCTAGCATAGGGTTTATTTTTATTTTACAGGCAACTTTGTATTTATTTTAACTAGGTACAATAGTTATTAAATAGTTATTAACTATTTAATAACTACCTAGTTAAAATAAGTACAAATTTACTTGTAAAATAAATCCTAACCTAACTTATAATTACACCTAACACTACACTATAATTAAATTAATTACCTAAACTAAATACAATTAATTACAATTTAATTTTTTTTATCTAAAGTACGAAAAAAAACAAACACTAAATTACAGAAAATAATAAAATAATTACAAGTTTTTTAAACTAATTACACCTAATCTAATACCCCTAATAAAATAAAAAAGCCCCCCAAAATAATAAAAAGCCCTACCCTATACTATATTACAAATATTCCTTTAAAGGGCCCTTTGCGGGGCATGGCCCCAAAGTAATCAGCTCTTTTACCTGTAAAAAAAGTACAAAACCCCCCAACATTAAAACCCACCACCCACACACCAAACCCTACTCTAAAACCCACCCAATACCCCCTTAATAAAACCTAACACTAACCCCTTGACGATCACCCTACCTTGAGAAGTCTTCACCCAGCTGGGCCGAAGTCCTCAACGAACCCGGGCGAAGTGGTCCTCCAGACGGGCAGAAGTCTTCATCCAAGCCGGAAAGAAGAGGTCCTCCAGAACGGCAGAAGTCTTCATCCAGGCGGCATCTTCTATCTCCATCCATCCGGCGCGGCTCCATCTTCAAGACATCCGATGCGGAGCATCCTCTTCAAACGAAGTCCAACTGAAGAATGAAGGTTCCTTTAAATGATGTCATCCAAGATGGCGTCCCTTAAATTTCGATTGGCTGATAGAATTCTATCAGCCAATTGGAATTAAGGTAGAAAAAATCCTATTGGCTGATTCAATCAGCCAATAGGATTGAAGTTCAATCCTATTGGCTGATCCAATCAGCCAATAGGATTGAGCTGGCATTCTATTGGCTGATTGGATCAGCCAATAGAATGTGAGCTCAATCCTATTGGCTGATTGCATCTCAAAGGCTCATGCCGCTTCGTTCTCAGTATCCAATTCCCGATTCCCTGATTCGACTGACTACCTCCTGCGCCGTGTCTGGACCATATCGGACTAGCCGCCTCTTTACCTCTGGAACGAAATCAGCGCCCTCATAGCGACGGATCCGGTTGAGGTGCTCTTCACAGGGTTCTGACCAGTGTCTTGTCAGCTCCATGCTGCTGTAGGTAGGGACGCTGCGCAGTGGCTAGCGTTGCCCTCAATAACTCTCCTACGATACCAGTGCTGTTGGGGTGCTGCTCCTTGCGCTAGGACGCCATCCCACCGCTGCCGCCAAATGTTACGGTTGCCTCCAGGCTGGCTGGAAGTTGGACCGTAGAAAAGGATGCTCCTAGCGCTCATCAAAGGATCATCAGCACCGTAGACACTATAACTACTGCGTAGCCACCATACGTAATGCAGACTCTACGAACCACCGCTGCTGGGCTGGTATCTCGCCATCTGCTCTGCGCCCTGGACCTATGACCAGGCTCCAGTAGGTGAACCTCTTCCTTCTGTACAGCGAAGCAGGATCAGGAACAAGAGCTTTTACAAGAGCTCAGTAGCTAAGGGAGTATGAAGAGCATAGCAATCCCTGTAGTGATTATAGCTGTCCCCTACAAACATGAGTCAAAGCTGCAAGTTAGAGGGTCAGAAAAGGTCTGATGTGCTGGAACACACAGCCTGCTTTTTATTGAGGTTACATGCAAAAAAGACACTCTCAGGGGGAGGCATAAAATCCCCAATCACACATTTGATACATTTAGATAGCGAGACAACTCCCTTTGACAGGCCACAACATTACTTCAGCAGATAACAAGTTACACACAATAAAACAATGCAGTCCACCTTATCACTAGCAGTCTGATTAGACAATGGGAATGTTTATCACTAAACTTAATTAGAGCTGATCCCAGCAAACTTGCATTTAGAATAGGTTCTTGAAGCTGAACAAAATTAACTCTTAATTGCACACAATGAAAACTAATGCTTTTGTAACAGTGCTCCCTTTCTGTGGAACACTCTGCCTGTGTGGTACTTGGTTCAGTAAGCCCTATTTACTGAACCAAGTGGGAGAAGCCAGGGACAAGTTATTTAACAGGTCTGGGGACATAGTCTTAAAGGGGCATTGTTCACCAAAGTCACAATATGTCCCCAGACGGTTCTTAAAGGGCTATACACACCCAATAAAAGTTAATATGTTTTCAGGGGCACAATCTTCCAGGGGCCATAGTCATGAGGAAGGAGGCTGGCAAATAGGCTTCTCCAAAATCCAGGGAAGCAGGGCAATTTTCCATTTAAAGGGCCAGTTACAAATAGCAGTTTGTAACAATAACTTTATTATAGTGGTGGCGACGTTGGGGGTGTCAGATTAGGGGTTAATAAATGTAGTTAGGTTGCGGCGACATTGGGGACGGCAGATTAGGGGTTAATAAATAAAATGCAGGTTGCGGCGATGTTGGGGACAGCAGATTAGGGGTTAATAAGTATAATGTAGGTGGCGGTGGTGTCTGGAGCGGCAGATTAGGGGTTAATAATATTATGCAGGTGTCAGCGATGTCGGGGGCAGCGGATTAGGGGTTAATAAGGTGTTAGAGAATATTCCTAACAGATCTATAGACAGCACAGTAAATCTTACAGTGACAGCTGGATTTAAAAACCACGCTTTAAAAGGGACATAAACCCCCCAATTTTTCTTTCATGAGTCAGATAGAGCATGCAATTTTATAAAACTTTTTAATTTACTTCTATTATCAATTTTTCTTTGTTCTCTTGGTATATGTTGTTAAAAAGCAGGGGCATAAGCTTAGGAGCCGGCCCATTTCTGGAACACTATATGGCAGCAGTTTTGCAAGAGCACTAGAGGGCAGCACTATTTCCTGCTGTTTAGTGCTCCAGATGTCTACGTAGGTATCTCTTCAACAAAGAATACCATGGGAATGAAGCAAATTTGATAATAGAAGGAAATTGGAAATTGTTTTAAAATTGTATGATCAGTCTGAACCAGAAAATAAACATTTTGGGTTTCATATCCCCTTTAAAACATCTAGGCTATTACCCAAGTATGGGTATTGGACACATTATTACAATACTAAATAGTGGGAACGAAATGACAAAGATATTGCAGCAAAGAGAAATATGCGTTTAATTTTGTATACATTTTAAGTAAATGAAATTAATGGTTATTGCGGTTTAGAAATGTGTCCTTTGATGCCTTTATCTCTCTGCTAAGATATCTGTGATAATGAACACACGTGAGAACACGGTAGGTCTCGGACCAATTAAATATAAAAGAACAAAAGTATTACTTTGTTACTGACAGAGTTTAATGCTTCCAATTGACCAATTATGACAAAAATAGGTTGATTGAAAGATCAGAAGATGGTTTTAATGGTTTGTGAAATATATTAGACTAATGTGCTTGAGAAGAGCCCACATTTCGAAAATATACAGTATCTGTCTCTCTGTTGCAGAAGAGGACTATGATATTATCAGTATAACTGAAACTTGGTGGGATGATTCACATAACTGGGCAGCTAACTTAGAGGGTTATACTTTATTTAGGAGGGACAGGTGTCAGGGTTTTTTCCCTGCTTTGTTTGCCATGTGCTGCTGGCAGCCATTTTACTCACCTCTCTTGCTAACTCTGGTGCATACTGTGTGATGCTGCTCATTTCCTGCACTTCATTTTATGGCCAGACTGGTGTACATCATCCGTGTGAGACAGGAAGAAAGTCTCAGAATTGTGATGTCATCACTTATTATTTAAAGGGCCTCTGTTCAGTATGCTTTGCCCTTGTGTTGTCTCAGACCTGTTTGTGAGAGCTCCTGTGTATTACCTGGCTGTCTGACGTCCCTCCTGGTTCCTGATCCCTGGCTAGTTCCTGACTCTGCTGTTCTCCTTGTTCTTGATTCTGGCTCGTCTGACTACTTGCTTTGGCTCCTGACTCCGCTTGTCTGACTATTTGCTTTGGCTCTTGACTCGTCTCGTCTGACTACCAGCTCTGATTTTGATTCCTGGCTTGTTATTTGACTTGTGGACTTTTTATTATTTTTTGCTATTAATAAAGGTGTGATTATTTTTGCACTTCTCGTCTCAGTCTGATTCCTGGCACCCTGACATTACGCAAGGGCCATGAATCCTGATGGAGCTAATAATCCACCTTTACCTGCCATAATTTCCAGGATGGATGAACAGGATCATTGCTTTGATCAATTTGCACTAGCCCTGCAAACCCTGCTGACTCGCACTGCACATTTGGACCAAAGTGTCCCGCAAGTTATGGCTGCTCCTGTTTCCGCTGCTACACCTAGTCCTACCAGGAGCATGTCCAGTTCTGCACCTCTACCTCAGCGATATGGAGGCGATCTTAATCAGTGCAGAGGGTTTTTGAACCAGGTGGGCATTTACTTTGAGATGTTACCTCAGTCGTTTCCTTCTGACATAGCTAAGGTGGGTTTTCTCATCTCGTTACTCTCTGACACAGCTCTTTCCTGGGCTAATCCCTTGTGGGAGACTAATAAACATGTGATTTCAAATTACCCTGAATTTGTGGCCTCCTTTCAAAGGGTATTTGATGTTCCCGGCTCGCTCCTCCTCTGCTGCTAAACGACTCATGTCCATTCAGTAAGGTACAAGATCTGTTGCTCAGTATGTCATTGAGTTCCATACACTTGCCGCAGAGGTAGGTTAGAACAATGAAGCCCTTGTTGCCGCCTTCTTTCATGGGCTCTCTGATGCGATTAAAGAGGAAGTTGCTGCCAGAGATTTACCAGAAGATCTCGAGGCATTGGTGTCTTTTTGAACCTAATTGACATCAGACTAAGTGAGAGGCCCTCTTTCAAGGAGCGCTTGCGGAAGCCTCCTGTTCCGTTGTCTCCTACGTGTTCGTTCCCACCCATGCCTCACTCTTCTCCCATGCTTCCTGGTCCCAAGTCACCAGGTACTGCTGAGCCAATGCAGTTGGGATTCACGCGTTTCTCCGTGGTGGAGAGGGCCTTTAGGAGGAGGGAGGGGCTCTGCCTCTATTGTGGGTTACAGGGCCACCTTTTGATGTCTTGTCCTACATGACCGGGAAATGCTCACACCTAAGGTCCTGTCAGGGGCAAACCTTGGGTGGTTTATCCTCGTCCCCGGAACCGCTAAAGGAGAAACCTTTGGTCACGGTTGTCCTTTCTTGGGTAGACTCCTCCATAGTCACCCAGGCTCTTGTTGACTCCGGTGCTGCGGGCTATTTCATTGTCAGTGCTTTTTTATCAAAGCACTCCATTCCTGTTTTGCCTCAGTCTGTTCCGCTTGCTATTGAGGCCATTGATGGCAGGCCCCTTCAGCCCGCACTCGTTACTCACAAAACTGCTCCGTTATCCATGGCTGTTGGGGCTCTCCATTTTGAAACCCTCCAGTTCCAGGTGATAATCTCTCTGCATTTTCCGGTTGTTATGGGTTATCCTTGGCTCCAAAAGCACAATCCCAGTCTCGACTGGCGCAGGTCCGAAATGTTGTCGTGGTCTTTGCAATGTATTTCCACTTGTCTTCAGAAACCAGTTAAAGTCTTGTGCACTTCTTCGGTATCTCAGTTGCCAGAGGAGTACCGAGAATTCCTAGACGTTTTTGACAAGGTGCGTGCCTTTACATTGCCTCCTCACCGGTCTTACAATTGTGCCATAGACCTGCAACCCAGAGCCATTCCTCCTCAGGGCCGGGCTTACCCTCTGTCTGTTGCGGAGAATTGTGCTATGGAGGAGTATGTTGCCGATGCTCTGTCGCGGGGGATCATCCGCAAATCCTGCTCTCCTGCAGGGGATGGCTTCTTCTTTGTGAAGAAGAAGGGTGGCGAGTTAAGACCATGCATCAATTATAGGGGTCTTAATCATCTTACCATTAAGAATGCTTACCCTATTCCGCTCATTACGGAACTCTTTGACCGCCTCAAGGGAGCTACGGTCTTCACTAAACTTGATTTGAGAGGAGCGTATAATCTCGTTAGGATCAACGAGGGCCACGAATGAAAAACAGCATTTAACACCAGGAGCAGGCATTATGAGTATCTTGTAATGCCCTTTGGCCTATGTAATGCTCCTGCTGTTTTCCAGGAATTTATTAATGATGTCCTACGAGATTTGTTGCAACAGTGTGTTGTGGTGTACTTAGACGACATCCTCATACACTCACCCACACTTGAGTCTCGTCGTTCTGATGTTACACCGGCTTTTCAGAGACTACGTGACAAACGGACTGTTTTGTAAACTCGAGAAATGTGAGTTCCATTAGACTCAAGTAACCTTCCTTGGTTATGTTATCTCCGTTGCAGGGTTCTCCATGGATCCTGACAAGTTATCTGCAGTTCTGCAGTGGCCTCGCCCAGTTAGTCTTCGGTGTATTCAACGTTTGTTGGGGTTAGACAATAACTATAGAAAGTTTATTAAAAACTTTTCTTCCTTGGTCAAACCTATCACAGACATGACCCGTAAAGAGAATGATCCACTCCATTGGTCACCTATTGCCATTAAGGTCTTTGATAGTCTTAAGACTGCCTTTGCTGCCACTCCAGTTCTGGCTCATCCTAACCCTGTCCTGCCTTTTGTTCTTGAGATCGATGCGTCTGAGACTGGAGTAGGTGCCCTCTTGTGTCAACGTCCTACACCTGATGATTCTTTGCATCCGTGTGGTTTCTTCTCTAAGAAATTGGCGACAGGGAATTACTGGCCATAATTTTGGCACTCAAGGAATGGAGGCATCTTCTCGAGGGTACTAGCGTGCCAGTGCTCATTCTTACTGACCACAAGAATTTAACTTATCTATCTGAAGCAAAACGTTTGTCGCCCCGACAGGCCAGATGGGCGCTATTTTTGTCTTGGTTTAATTATGTGGTCTCCTACCTGCCTGGTAGTAAGAATGTTAGGGCTGATGCCCTCTCTCGACAATTTACACCTCTGTCCAAGGAGGAGTCTGTACCTACTCCAGTTATACCTCCTGACCATATTTTAGCTACCATACGTACTCATTTGACTTCTCCCTTGGGGGAGGAGATCCTGGCTGCACAAACCAATGCACCTCCTGAGAAACCTAGTGATAAGTGTTTTGTTCCTGAGAATCTTCGAACTAAACTTTTGCACACTTACCACTATCCTAAAGCTGCAGGTCACCCAGGCAAGAACCAAATGATTTGGTCTGTCTCTCGACAATTCTGGTGGCCAGGTCTTTGTTCTGATGTTGCTGAGTATGTTGCCTCCTGCTCAGTTTGTGCACAGAATAAGACTCCTCATCGTCTTCCTGTGGGTCTTCTTAAACCTATTGCTAATGGTGAGCGTCCTTGGACACATCTTTCCATGGACTTCATTGTCGAGCTCCCTGTTTCCAGTGGCAATACTGTTATCCTTATGGTGGTTGACCATTTTTCTAAAATGTCACATTGCATTCCCTTGAAGAAGTTTCCTTCCGCTCAGGAGCTTCCTGCAATTTTTGGCCGGGAGGTCTTTCATTTACATGGGTTACCCAAGGAGATAGTGTCAGACTAGGGTAGCCAGTTTGTCTCCAGATTTTGGTGTTCCTTTTGTGCTCAAATGGGGATCCAGCTTTCCTTCTCCTCAGCATATCACCTTCAATCCAATGGGGCTGCGGAACGGTCTAATCAAGCTCTGGAACAGTTCCTCCGTTGCTATGTCTCAGATCATCACAATAATTGGTCTGAACTGTTACCTTGGGCAGAGTTTGCTCGTAATAGTGCTATTAATGCTTCCTCCAAGTTATCCCCGTTCATGGCGAATTATGGGTTTCAACCATCCTTGTTGCCCGATTCATTCATGTCTCAGGGTATTCTGGCTTTGGAGGAGCATCTCCGGCAACTCCGGTTCACGTGGGTGCAGATTTAGGATTGCCTTCATCATTCTATGCAGCGCCAAAAGTTCCAGGCTGATCGTAGGTGTCTGCCCACGCCTTGCTACTAGGTTGGTGAGAGAGTTTGGCTGAACTCCCGCAACTTGAACCTTCTTATGCCTTCCAATAAACTGGCTCCCCATTATGTTGGTCATTTTTGAATTCTCCGACGGGTCAATCCTGTGGCCTACGCTCTTGACCTTCCTCCTTCAATGCGCATCTCCAAAGTTTTTCATGTCTCCCTCTTGAAACCATTGGTTTGTAATCGGTTTACCACTGTGTTGCCTCGTCCCCATCCTATCTTTGTTGACAACCATGAGGAGTATGAGGTCAGCAGCATTATTAACTCTCGTATGTCCAGGGGCCGCGTACAGTATTTGGTTCACTGGAGGGGCTACGGTCCGGAGGAGCGTTTATGGGTTCCCTCCTCTGATGTGCATGCTCCCGCCCTCCTCTGTGCCTTCCATGCCCGTTTCCCCAATGTTACAGAAGCATTAGTTATTTTGTTGTGAAGAGCTTATTTCCCAGCAGCAATGCCTGAACCAGCAAGCCAGCGCCTAAGAAGGGCTCCAAGAAAACTGTAACAAGTTTCATTTCATAAAGAGTTAACTCTTTTTTTTCAGCTTTTAGAAACTATTGTCTAATCACCTCTGGAGCCAGACTGCTAATTGATAAGATGAACTTGTAAACTTGTTATCTTAAGTACTGTAATCCTATTGTGGCCTGTCAAAGGACAGTGCTCTCTATCTAAATGTGTGATGGGGGATTTTGTGCTTCCCCCCCCTCTCCCCCTGGGAGTGCCCTGTGTGCATGTAACCTTAATAAAAAGCAGGCTGGGCATCCCAGTCCTGAGTTCTTGTTTGACCCTCAATCGCAGCGTTGACTCGTTTTTGTGGGCAGAAGGGTATCCTAGCTGTACTGCAGCTAAGGGAGATTATTCTATATTTGCGAGACTCATATAGAATACTATGGAAAGCAGCTTCTCCCCTCTTTAGCAATAGGGATCCAGGCTACTAAGCGGTCCATCTCTCAGCGAGACTAAGGGTAACCGTAACATTTGGCGGCAGCGGCGGGATTTTCCTGGATTTCCTAGGAGAGGTACAGAACGGAAAAATTGAAGCGTACAACCCTAAAGGATTTACTTGAAAGCAGAGGGGGGTACGCCAGCAACCGGCCGAGGAGAGAGCTGATCGCAGAATTGACCGAACTGGATCAGAGCTTCACAATGGCGGAAACACCGACCACGATTAGTGACGAAAAAACCAGGATTGTTCGGGAAAGGCTCTCATTATACGGGCCGAACCCCTCCATGGAATTGGTACAGCAGTTGATGGCGGAGGCGGACGAGGATATACGAGAGACTCGAGCCCACGAACTCAACCTAGCGAACGCACACCGCAATGCTGAAGCCCCGCAGGTAATCATCCCTGTCGAAAATGCTGGGAGGCCCAAGATACCCTATGCGGCATTTCGACCCTTCCTAGAGAGCGAGACAGGGATTGATGAATATTTGGCGGACTTCGAAAGGCAATGTGCCCTGCACCAGATTCCCAACAGAGAGTGGCCCACGATATTGTCTGGGAAACTATCCGGGCGAGCCCTGGAAGCCTTTCGTACTCTGGGTGCTGAGGAAGTGACACAGTATGAGCTAGTTAAGGAGACACTGTTGCGACGGTACGCTGTAACTCCGGACACGTATCGCCGACAGTTTCGGGGCACGGAAAAGAAGCCTAACGATACCCATATGGAATGGGCGCACCGAATGCGGAGAGCGGCAAATCACTGGCTGAGCGGAAGTAAAGCGGTGACTGGGGAGGAAATTTTACAATTGTTTCTCTTAGAACATTTTTATAATGGCATGGAACAGCAAGGGAAGGAATGGCTGCGAGACAGGCGGCCTTCTACCTTAGAAGAAGCAGCCAAATTGGCCGATGAACATTATGACTCCCGTCTTCACGAACCCATGAACTACCGAGCTCCAGCACGGGTCGAACCCAGAGAGGTTTACCGTGCACCCCCTCGTGCTGAATTCCGAGCCCTGGTGCCCACAGGGCCCGTCCGACACTCAGGACCACCCAATAACAGCTCTGAGCGTCCCAGACCGACTTGCCACCGATGCAAGCAACCAGGGCATTTCATGGCTAGCTGCCCCCTTAATACGCACCAGACACCCAGGAATTACAATTACCCCTCTGGGTCCTATCGTCCGGCCCGGGCCCTCTGTGTTAACCAAGAGGCCCCTATGGAGGGATATGTGGGGCCGCTTCACGAGGCAGACCCTGTATATGCTGCCTCAGATAACCGCCAGCACCATCGGCAGAGGGTATGGCTCGAGGGGCGATCTACCGAGGGATTGCGAGACACAGGGGCTACTATCACGCTGGTACAGAGTCATTTGGTGCCAGAGCACAAGCGATCCGGACAGACTGTGGCCGTTAGAGTGGCGGGGGGGGATGTGTACAAAATTTCAACAGCTAAAGTGCATCTTGATTGGGGAGCGGGAAAGGGGGCTGTGAACGTGGGCCTAATGGATAATTTACCTGCCGAAGTACTACTGGGCAACGATTTGGGCCCCATGACTTCTGCCTATGCTCCAGTATGCAACAACGAGGCGGACCCAGTGACTACACGGGCCCAAGCCCGGACGGAGCGAGAGCTCTCACCAGTGCGGGAGACACAGGTAAGACCTACCCCGACCTTGCCTGACAGGTTAGGCCCCATACCCTGGGACACCCCAGATGCCTTCGAGGCAGAGTCTAAGACTGACCCGACCTTACAAAAGTACCGGGAACGAGCAGAGACCGGAGGGGGCGGGGCAGATAACGAAACATTCTTATGGGAAAAAGGGAAACTATACCGCTGGACAGAGAAAAGGGGACAGCGTAGGCGACAGCTGGTAGTGCCCCACAAATACCGTCAAGAAATCCTCAAAATAGGCCACGACATCCCCTTAGCAGGCCACCTAGCCGTTACCCGTACCCTACACCGCATTACTCACACGTTCTTTTGGCCAGGGGTGCACGCTGACGTTAGAACTTACTGTAACACCTGCGATGTGTGTCAACGAGTAGGAAGGCGAGGCGATCACCCTAAAGCCCAGCTAGTAAATATGCCCATTGTAGAGGAACCCTTCAGCCGGGTTGCTATTGACCTAGTGGGACCACTGGCTACCCCTAGTCCCTCCGGTAAGCGATACATTCTTACCGTAGTGGACTACGCTACCAGGTACCCAGAGGCTGTCGCCCTATCCAACATACAAGCGGATACGGTAGCGAATGCACTAGTACAGGTGTTCTCCCGGGTAGGATTTCCAAAAGAAATCCTATCCGACCGAGGCACCCAATTTACGGCTGAATTGACCCAACAACTCTGGCAGGTTTGCAAAATTAAGTCCCTCCTAAGCTCCCCATACCACCCCCAGACGAACGGGCTGTGTGAGAGGTTCAATGGGACCCTCAAGCAAATGCTCAAGACGTTCACTCAGGAATACCGAGACTGGGAACGCTTCCTGCCGCACCTCCTATTTGCTTATCGGGAGGTGCCCCAGGAAACGACAGGGTTCTCTCCCTTCGAGTTGCTCTACGGAAGAAAGGTACGGGGACCCCTAAACCTGATCCGGGAGCACTGGGAGGGAGAGATGGAGGCTGACGGTGTCCCAATTGTGCCATACGTGCTGGAACTCAGGGACCGAATGGAGCAATTAGCCAAATCCGTGCGGGCTAATCTCCAGTTGGCCCAGAGAAGACAGAAAGTATGGTACGATCGGGGGGCCCGAAAGAGAATCTTCACCATAGGACAAAAGGTGTTAGTACTTAAGCCGGTGAAGACAGACAAATTGCAGGCGTCCTGGCAGGGTCCCTACCAGATCGTAGAGAAAAGGGGAGACACCACTTATGTGATAGCTAGCTGCCACGACAACAATCTTAGAAAGACATTCCATGTAAACATGCTCAAGGAATATTTTGAGCGACCAGAGAACGTGACGGCCGTATGTTGTTCCCCTCAGGAAGACCCCGACAGTTTACCCATTCCAGACCTATTAGAAAAGAGCCTCCCCACAGGTATAGTGGCGCAGGTTCAGATAGGGGACCGACTTAGCCCCACTGAAAGGGAGCAGCTCAACCAACTCCTCCAGTCCAAACACCTCACCTTCTCCCCGAAGCCAGGGTACACTACTTTAACCACCCACCAGGTAGATACTCCGGGACAAGCTCCCTTGCGCCAGGCTCCGTACCGAATCCCCGAAGCAGTTAGGACAGGAATGAAGAAGGAGATCGATGAGATGCTCCAGCTCAGGGTAATTGAGCCCTCCGATAGTCCCTGGGCCTCCCCAGTTGTCTTGGTGCCCAAGAAAGATGGGACCACCCGGTTCTGCGTAGACTATCGGAGGCTCAATGAAAATACCGTGACGGACGCTTACCCTATGCCCAGGGTAGACGAGCTACTCGATCGTATAGCCAGGGGAAATTACCTGACCACTATTGACCTCTGCAAAGGTTACTGGCAGATTCCCCTGGCCCCGGAGGCTATCCCCAAGTCGGCATTCGTCACCCCATTCGGCTTATATCAGTTTAGGGTAATGCCGTTTGGGATGAAGAATGCCCCAGCTACATTCCAGCGCTTGGTGGATAGGCTCCTGGATGGCTTCCAGAGTTTTGCTTGCGCCTACCTGGACGACATAGCGATCCACAGTGAGTCCTGGGAGGACCACTTAGCTCATGTGGGAATGGTTCTGGATCAGATCCGGGCTGCTGGCCTGACTCTGAAGCCAGAAAAATGCCACTTTGGGATGGCCGAGGTACAGTACCTGGGTCACCGGGTGGGGTGTGGAAAGCAGCGACCAGAGCCGGCCAAAATAGAAGCTGTCGCCAATTGGCCCACCCCCATCACTAAGACTCAGGTCCTAGCCTTCCTGGGCACGGCAGGGTACTATAGACGGTTCGTACCAGACTACAGCACACTTGCCAAACCCCTGACTGACTTGACCAAGAAGAACTTACCTCGACAGGTCCTGTGGTCTCCCCACTGTGAAACGGCTTTCCAGGCTCTCAAAAATGCTCTAATTAACGCTCCTGTCTTGGCGGCCCCAGCCCTTAACAAACGTTTTATCGTCCATACCGATGCTTCCATGTTCGGGCTGGGAGCCGTCCTCAGCCAAGTAGGCGAAGATGGAGGGGAGCATCCAGTTGCCTACATCAGCCGGAAGCTCCTGCCCCGCGAAGTCAGCTATGCAGCGGTCGAAAAGGAGTGTTTGGCTTTGGTGTGGGCATTAAAGAAATTGACTCCCTATTTATATGGTCAGGAGTTCACTCTGGTCACCGACCATAACCCGTTGGTGTGGCTGAACCGGGTCTCTGGAGATAACGGCAGGCTATTACGTTGGAGCTTATCGTTGCAAACCTTCAATTTCACCATTACTTACAGACCTGGGAAACAGAATGGCAACGCCGACGGGTTGTCCAGACAAACCGACCTCAGCCCCGCATAACCAGCGGTCTGGACAGCCTTAGTCTGCCCCGAAAAGGGGTCAGACCGTGTCTGCCAGAGTGTTCCACAGAAAGGGAGCAATGTTACAGAAGCATTAGTTATTTTGTTGTGAAGAGCTTATTTCCCAGCAGCAATGCCTGAACCAGCAAGCCAGCGCCTAAGAAGGGCTCCAAGAAAACTGTAACAAGTTTCATTTCATAAAGAGTTAACTCTTTTTTTTCAGCTTTTAGAAACTATTGTCTAATCACCTCTGGAGCCAGACTGCTAATTGATAAGATGAACTTGTAAACTTGTTATCTTAAGTACTGTAATCCTATTGTGGCCTGTCAAAGGACAGTGCTCTCTATCTAAATGTGTGATGGGGGATTTTGTGCTTCCCCCCCTCTCCCCCTGGGAGTGCCCTGTGTGCATGTAACCTTAATAAAAAGCAGGCTGGGCATCCCAGTCCTGAGTTCTTGTTTGACCCTCAATCGCAGCGTTGACTCGTTTTTGTGGGCAGAAGGGTATCCTAGCTGTACTGCAGCTAAGGGAGATTATTCTATATTTGCGAGACTCATATAGAATACTATGGAAAGCAGCTTCTCCCCTCTTTAGCAATAGGGATCCAGGCTACTAAGCGGTCCATCTCTCAGCGAGACTAAGGGTAACCGTAACACCCAATAAGCCTTTTGTCCTCCCGCAGGGGAGGGGTCGTTGAGGGGAGGGTACTGTCAAGGTTTTTTCCCTGCTTTGTTTGCCATGTGCTGCTGGCAGCCATTTTACTCACCTCTCTTGCTGCCTCTGGTGCATACTGTGTGATGCTGCTCATTTCCTGCACTTCCTTTTATGGCCAGACTGGTGTACATGATCCGTGTGAGACAGGATGCAGTCTCAGAATTGTGATGTCATCACTTATTATTTAAAGGGCCTCTGTTCAGTATGCTTTGCCCTTGCGTTGTCTCAGACCTGTTTGTGAGAGCTCCTGTGTATTGCCTGGCTGACTGACGTCCCTCCTGGTTCCTGATCCCTGGCTAGTTCCTGACTCTGCTGTTCTCCTTGTTCCTGATTCCAGCTCATCTGACTACTTGCTTTGGCTCCTGACCTGGCTTGTCTGACTATTTGCTTTGGCTCTTGACTCGACTCATCTGACTACCAGCTCTGGTTTTGATTCCTGGCTTGTTATTTGTCTTGTGGACTTTTTATTGTTTTTTGCTATTAATAAAGGTGTGATTATTTTTGCACTTCTCATCTCAGTCTCATTCCTGGCACCCTGACAACAGGAAAAATAAAAGGGGTGGAGGAATCTGCATATGTATTAAACCTTACCTTAAACATTTAAGGGAAGATATTTATGATGATACAAGTGACAATGTAGAGACCCCGTGGGTTAAAATAAAGAGTGGGGGAAAACAAGCCCCCCAACATTAGTGACATGGAGGAAACTCAACTACTAATGCAAATAGGTAAGGCTGCTAATAACAGTGCTGTAATTATGGGAGATTTTAACTACCCTGATATAAACTGGGCCAACGAAACTAGTAATTCAACCAAGGGGGATATATTTTTAAATGTTCTCATGGATAACTTCTTGTCACAATTAATAGAGGAGCCAACTAGGAGTAAAGCTATATTGGATTTAGTGCTATCAAACAATACAGATATAATATCAGACATAGAAGTCAAAGAACATTTGGGTAACAGTGATCATAACATGGTCACATTTGAAATCTCTTTTCATAAGCAATTTCTTAAAGGTTTAATTTAGACTTTTAATTTTAAGAAAGCAAAATTTAAGGAAATCATTAAATAACATAAATTGGGACAAAGTATTCTCTAATAAAAATACAGAGGATAAATGGATAACATTTAAAACTTTGTTAAATAAATATACATATCAACAAATACCATATGGTTCTAAAAATATAAAAAAAATCCAAGCCAATGTGGCTAAATAAAAATGTGTTAAGAGAAATTAGGAAAAAACTTAGGGCATTTAAATTATTCAAAGAGAATATTACTGACTCAACATACCATATTTATAAGGAATGTAACAAAGCATACAAAAAGCAATCAAATTAGCCAAAATTGAAAATGAAAAATGAATGGCAAAGTCTAACCCAAAAAGGTTCAAGTACATATACAGCAAAAAATCTAAGAAGGACAATATAGGTAGATTAAAATGCGTGGAGGGTAGCATGATTAACAGTGACAGGGAGAAGGCTGAGGTACTAAACCAGTTCTTTTCTTCAGTATACACAAGAGAGGAACCAATGGAGGATACTTTGGAATTGTCAGGGTGCCAGTAATCAGACTGAGACGAGAAGCGTAAAAATAATCACACCTTTATATTAGCAAAAAATAATAAAAAGTCCACAAGACAAATAACAAGCCAGGAATCAAAACCAGAGCTGGTAGTCAGACGAGCCGAGTCAGGAGCCAAAGCGAATAGTCAGACGAGCCAAGTCAGGAGCCAAAGTGAGTAGTCAGACGAGCCAGAATCAGGAACAAGCCAGAGATCAGGAACCAGGAGGGACGTCAGACAGCCAGGTAATACACAGGAGCTCTCCCAAACAGGTCTGAGACAACGCAAGGGCAAAGCATACTGAACAGAGGCCCTTTAAATAATAATTGATGACATCACAATTCTGAGACTGCATCCTGTCTCACACTGATGATGTACACCAGTCTAGTCATAAAAGGAAGTGCAGGAAATGAGCAGCATCACACAGTATGCACCAGAGTCAGCAAGAGAGGTGAGTAAAATGGCTGCCAGAAGCACATGGCAAACAGAGCAGGGAAAAAACCCTGACAGGAACAAACTAGAACATGCCAGCCCATACCTTTAACTGGGTTATGTCTAGAGGATATCAGGAAAAAACTGGATAATATTAAGGTAAATAAAACTCCAGGCCCAGATGGAATACACCCAAGGGTGTTACAGGAATTTAGCACTGTTGTAGACAAACCATTACTCTTAGCTTTTCAAGACTCATTATCCTCAGGCATAGTACCCCAGGATTGGTGTAAAGCTGATGTGGTGCCACTCTTCAAAAAGGGAAGCAGAGATGATCCAGGAAGCTATAGACCAGTTAGTCTTACATCAATAGTGGGGAAGATATTTGAAGGGATTATAAGGGATTATATTGATGAGCATATTCGTGTAAACAAGATTATGAGTTTAAATCAGCATGGTTTTATGAGAAATAGATCATGTCAAACTAATCTAATTAGATTCTATGAGGAAGTAAGTAAACATATAGATATAGGGGAATCAGGTGATGTGAAATACTTAGATTTTGCAAAGGCGTTTGATACAGTGCCACATGAGAGATTAATGCACAAAATTAAGGGAGTTGGAATAGCTGAAAATGTTAGCTCATGGATAAATAACTGGATAAAAGATAGGGAGCAACGAGTAGTAGGGAATGGGTCATACTCAGATTGGACAAAGGTAATCAGTGGAGTCCCCCAGGGATCAGTACTGGGCCCTGTTCTTTTTAATATTTTTATTAATGACTTGGAGCAAGGATTAAATAGCGACATCTCAATTTTTGCATATGATACTAAGTTAAGTAAGGTCATTAGGTCAGAGCAGGATGAACTTTCGTTACAAAGGGATCTGCAGAAATTAGAAGTATGGGCAGGTAAATGGAAAATGAGATTTAATACGAGAAAATGCAAGGTTCTACATTTTGGAAGTAAAAGTAAGCAGGCAATGTATTATTTAAATGGAACAAGACTTAGCCAAACAGAGAAGGAAAGGGATTTGGGAGTAGTTATAGATAACAAGCTAAAGATGGGTGCACAATGCAGGGCAGCGGCTTCAAAGACTAATAAGATAGTAGCATGTATTAAAAGAGGCATTGATTCAAGGGATGAAAGCATAATTCTGTAACTATATAAATCCCTGGTAAGGCCTCACCTTGAGTATGGAGTGAAGTTCTGGGGACTGATCGCAAAAAAAGATATTGCAGAACTTGAAAAAGTTCAGAGAAGGGCCACAAAGCTAATAAGGGGAATGGTGAATTTAAGCTATGAGGAGAGGCTAGCCAAACTGGGTCTGTTTTCTCTAGAAAAAGGCGCTTGGGAGGTGACATGATTACTTTACATAAATATAATCAAGACCCATATACAGAGATGGCAGAAGCTCTGTTTATTCCAAGAATTTTTTTTGTGACAAGAGGTCACAATTTAAGGTTGGAGGAAAGGAGATTTAATCTCTTGCAACAGAAACGTTTTTTCACTGTAAGAGCAATAAAATTGTGGAACTCGTTACCAAAGGAGGTAGTGAATGTCAATACCCTAGATACATTTAAAAATGGTTTAGATACATTTCTGGCTAGAAACAAAATTCATGGATATGATTGCTTGTATTAAATGGGTCACCTTTTAGTTGGATTCATTTAAGCTCAACTGGAGCTTTTTGTAAGTATATTAGATTTGTATAGGTTGAACTCAATGGACTTTGGTCTTTTTTTAACCTCATCTACTAAGTTTCTATGCTACTATGTTACCATGTTAGGTTGGCTCATATGCTAATTTCTAAGCCCTTGATAGCCGCCTCTTATTTCAGTGCAGTTTTTTCACAACTAGACAGTGCTAGTTCATGTTTGCCATATAGATAACATTGTGCTCACTCTCATAGAGTTATTTATAAGTCAGCACTGATTGGCTAAAATGCAAGTCTGTCAAAAGGACTAAAATAAGGGGGCAGTCTGCAGAGGATTAGATACAAGGTAATCACAGAGGTAAAAATTGTATTATATAACGGTGTTGGTTATGCAAAACTGGGGAATGGGTAATAAAGGGATTATCTATCTTTTAAACAATAAAAATTCCGGAGTAGACTGTCCCTTTAAACTTCAATGATTCAGACGGACCATGTAGTTTTAAACAACTTTCTAATTTACACCTATCATCAAATTTACTTTGTTCCTTTGGTATCTTTTGTTGAAGAATAATGATAGGTAGTCTGGTAGGGGCTTAGGAGCCTGCACACGTGTAGCAGTCTATGGCAGCATTGTTTGCAACATTCTATAATGTTGCTATAAACAATGTTGCAAACTCAGCTGCCGGATGGCTTAAGACACATGCACACTCCTGAGCTCACCTATCTATCTATCTATCTATCTATCTATCTATCTATCTATCTATCTATCTATCTATTGGGTTCTTATAAAGCGCGGCTATTCATCTGTAAGGGTCTCGAGGCGCTAATGGGTACCGATCAGGTGTGGATAGCTATGAAGTTCAGTTGAAGAGCCAAGTTTTGAGGTCCTTTCTGAACTTCGTTAGGTCGGTAGCTTGTCTGAGGTGCAACGGGATGTGGGGGATGACAGCGAGGGCTTGGTTAGCTGATCGTAGTTTCCTGGTGGAAGTGTAGAAGCTGACATGGTGGTTTAGGTATTCGGGACCGATGTTGTGGAGGGACTTGAACGTGTGGGTGAGAAGCTTGAAGGTGATTCTTTTGTTGATAGGGAGCCAGTGTAGGTCTCACAGGTGTTTTGTGATGGGGCATTGGCGAGGGATGTTGAGGATGAGTCTGGCAGAGGCGTTCTGGACGTGCTGGAGTCTCTTTTGGAGCTTGATGGTGGATCCGGCGTAGAGCTCGTTGCCATAGTCTAGTCTGCTGCTGACGAGAGCGTGGGTCACAGTTTTCCTGGTGTTGGGTGGGATCCATCTGAAGATCTTTCATAGCAGGTGGAGCATGTGGAAGCCTGCAGAGGAGACGGCGTTGACTTGACGGTTCATGGAAAGTGATAAGTCTAAGATGAAGCCTAAATTTCGTGCATGGTCGGTGGGGGTTGGAGGGGGTCTGAGAGCTGTGGGCCACCAGGAGTTATCCCAGGCTGATTTAGTGGGTCCTAAGAGGAGTACCTCGGTTTTGTCTGCGTTCAGTTTGAGGCAGTTGTTACTCAATCCAGGTGGCGACTGCTGTAAGCCCTTGGTGGACGTTTCTCTTGGCGGTGGTGGGGTCTCTGGTGAGTGATATGATTAGCTGGGTGTCGTCGGCATAGGAGACGATGTTGAGGTTGTGACTTTAGGCGATAGCTGCAAGAGGGGCCGTGTAGAGGTTGAGTGTGGGGCTCAGTGAAGAACCTTGAGGTACACCGCACCTGATTTCTATGGGCTTGGAGTTGAAGGGTGGGAGTATGACTTTCTGGGTTCTGCCGGTGAGGAAGGAGGTGATCCATTCCAGGGCCTTGTCGCAGATGCCTGTGTCGTATAGTCTGGTGCAGAGGGTGCAGTGGGAGACGAATGCTGCTGAGAGGTCTAGGAGGATAAGGGCGGCGGTTTCTCCCCGGTCGAGCATGGTGCGGATGTCATCTGTGGAGGCGAGAAGGGAGGTTTTGGTGCTGTGGTTGCTCCTGAAGCCGGATTGGGAGGGGTCCAGTGTGTGGTTGGCCTCTATGTGTTCAATGAGTTGTGCGTTGATGGATTTTTCGATGACTTTGGCCGTAAAGGGGAGCAAAGAGATGGGGTGGTAGTTTTTCGGCTCCTTGGGATCTGCTGTGTGTTTTTTCAGCAGGGGCTTCAGCTCCGTGTGCTTCCATTCTTCCGGGAAGGTGCCGGTCTCGAAGGAGCAGTTGATGGTGTGGCAGAGTTCTGGGGCAATGATTTTGCCTGCTTTGTTGAATATGTGGTGCGGGCATGGGTCCAAGGGTGCTCTGGAGTGGATTGATCTCATGATTTTGAGGGTGTGCTCAGTGGTGAGTGGGTTCCAGAGGGTCTGAGGGGGATGGGCTGTGGTGCGTTTGGGTGGGTTGTCGGTGGAGCTAGGTGGGAGGACAATCTTGCGGTGGAAGTACTTAGCGAGTTTATCGCAGAGGTCCTGGTCCATTTAAGTAAAATTTTGACTTTACTGTCCCTTTTAATCAAAATGGTCTGACATTTGATATGTAGGGGCTTATTTATAAAGCAATGTACTTATATGACTTGCAATGCAGTCTTGCACATGGGAGTCTGGAACCACAATTTAAGAAACAGCAATCTTCCTACCCTCTCTGCCTCCTCAGAGGTGATGATTGACAACCCCTTTTCTCATGTTATTGGCTGCATGCAAATAGGGGGCGGGATTTCACTAGAAATTGTGTGCAGACTGAGATAGCTGCCAGTGCGCTCAAGCAACAAAATAACGATTCGATATACTGTAGGCGGGCACACACTTGACTGTAGAAAGTTTGCTGAATATCCTGTATTCAAACATACAGGGAGTGCAGAATTATAAGGCAAATGAGTATTTTGACCACATCATCCTCTTTATGCATGTTGTCTTACTCCAAGCTGTATAGGCTCGAAAGCCTACTACCAATTAAGCATATTAGGTGATGTGCATCTCTGTAATGAGAAGGGGTGTGGTCTAATGACATCAACACCCTATATCAGGTGTGCATAATTATTAGGCAACTTCCTTTCCTTTGGCAAAATGGGTCAAAAGAAGGACTTGACAGGCTCAGAAAAGTCAAAAATAGTAATATATCTTGCAGAGGGATGCAGCACTCTTAAAATTGCAAAGCTTCTGAAGCGTGATCATCGAACAATCAAGCGTTTCATTCAAAATAGTCAACAGGGTCGCAAGAAGCGTGTGGAAAAACCAAGGCGCAAAATATCTGCCCATGAACTGAGAAAAGTCAAGCGTGCAGCTGCCAAGATGCCACTTGCCACCAGTTTGGCCATATTTCAGAGCTGCAACATCACTGGAGTGCCCAAAAGCACAAGGTGTGCAATACTCAGAGACATGGCCAAGGTAAGAAAGGCTGAAAGACGACCACCACTGAACAAGACACACAAGCTGAAACATCAAGACTGGGCCAAGAAATATCTCAAGACTGATTTTTCTAAGGTTTTATGGACTGATGAAATGAGAGTGAGTCTTGATGGGCCAGATGGATGGGCCCGTGGCTGGATTGGTAAAGGGCAGAGAGCTCCAGTCCGACTCAGACGCCAGCAAGGTGGAGGTGGAGTACTGGTTTGGGCTGGTATCATCAAAGATGAGCTTGTGGGGCCTTTTCAGGTTGAGGATGGAGTCAAGCTCAACTCCCAGTCCTACTGCCAGTTTCTGGAAGAAACCTTCTTCAAGCAGTGGTACAGGAAGAAGTCTGCATCCTTCAAAAAAAACATGATTTTCATGCAGGACAATGCTCCATCACACGCGTCCAAGTACTCCACAGCGTGGCTGGCAAGAAAGGGTATAAAAGAAGAAAATCTAATGACATGGCCTCCTTGTTCACCTGATCTGAACCCCATTGAGAACCTGTGGTCCATCATCAAATGTGAGATTTACAAGGAGGGAAAACAGTACACCTCTCTGAACAGTGTCTGGGAGGCTGTGGTTGCTGCTGCACGCAATGTTGATGGTGAACAGATCAAAACACTGACAGAATCCATGGATGGCAGGCTTTTGAGTATCCTTGCAAAGAAAGGTGGCTATATTGGTCACTGATTTGTTTTTGTTTTGTTTTTGAATGTCAGAAATGTATATTTGTGAATGTTGAGATGTTATATTGGTTTCACTGGTAAAAATAAATAATTGAAATGGGTATATATTTGTTTTTTGTTAAGTTGCCTAATAATTATGCACAGTAATAGTCACCTGCACACACAGATATACCCCTAAAATAGCTATAACTAAAAACAAACTAAAAACTACTTCCAAAACTATTCAGCTTTGATATTAATGAGTTTTTTGGGTTCATTGAGAACATGGTTGTTGTTCAATAATAAAATTAATCCTCAAAAATACAACTTGCCTAATAATTCTGCACTCCCTGTATAAGTCATTCATCATCAATACTGAATTAGAAGTACCACTGTGTCTTTCTTTTTTGTTTTTGTGCATATGTATTCAAAATGGACAGTCTACCCCATAATTGTTATTGTTTAAAAAAATATAGATAATCCCTTTATTACCCATTCCCCAGTTTTGCATAACCAACATGGTTATAGTTATTTACTTTTTACCTCTGTAATTTCCTTGAATCTAAGCCTCTGCTGACTGCCTCCCTATTTCAGTTCTTTTGACAGACTTCCTTTTTAGCCAATAATGCCCTCTCATAAGTAACTCCACAGGAGGGAGCACAAAGTTATCTATATAGCACACATGAACTAACACCCTTTAGCTGTGAAAAACTGTCAAATGCACTTAGATAAGAGGCTGGCTTCAAGGGCTTAGAAATTAGCATATGAGCCTACTGAGGTTTAGCTTTCAACAAATAATACCAAGAGAACAAAGCACATTTGATGATAAAAGTAAATTGCAAAGTTGTTTAAAATTGCATGCCCTATCTAAATCATGAAAGTTTAATTTTGACTAGATGGTTCCTTTAAGTTCCTCTAGGAGTAGTTCAATCAGATTCTGGAAGCACAAAGTCAAATAAATTGCTATTTATACATCTTAAAAATGTAGTTCTGGCAAATTGGTCCAGGTGTTTCATAGATACATTACTCTCTGGGGTTTATCTGGCATTCCGATATGATGCAAACCTCATATAATTCTTACTAGATAACCAGTTTCTTGTGTATTATAAATAAAGTGTGGAAGTCTGTATTATCCAAGTCCCTTTTCTTCTCAATTCCCATTCAAAAACTGAAAGATCTGTGTAGCACAGCAGGTAGCTTAAAAAAGTAGAATTAATTCCCAACAATTTAAATACACAGCCCTCACTGCCAAATGATAATGATGTTAGGGCCATAAAAGCTAAATAAAAAAATCTAATGTGAAGGGTTGATATCCATTTTATATCTATGATAGCGTATTGGCATATCTGTCATATTATGATGATGGTCTTTAAAATAAGGTGCCTCTTCAATGACTATAAAACTATTTTTATATGCATAGTGTATATTGAACAACAGATTGAAAACTAGTAGTATACAAAATAAATGTTTTGAAATAACTTAAAGATGTCTTTTTCCATTTTTCACAATTTACATGGTTTTGCAAATCAAGAGAAGTTCAGGAATACTCCCTTTGAAAAGCCTTGCAGAATTCTTGTTCCAGTTGCTTATGTTCCTGTGCTGACCAGTGAACAGCTTTTCTTTCTGAATAAAAACAAGCAGTTTTAACCTTAACTTTTCATACCCACTAAAAAACCCCATTTTTAAATAACTCTTTTATAGGCATGAGATTCATTTGTTGAGTTTACTGTCCATCTAAACAATTTATGAGGATTTAATTTTTGAGCTTACTTTGGAATTTATATTTTGTTGCTTTGCAGTTTTTGAGGGAAATTAGTAGAATATTTGAATATAATATATAGTAATTAATATTAATATTATAAGGCACAGAACAATCTATACAAACTCATTTTAGTAAAATAAAAAACAACATAGAGTAAAAAATGATGACATAGCTTTTACTCTCATTCAGTTCTCAATTTATATGGATACCTGCAAATTTGTATTTGTCCAGAGAAACAATCAATTATGTACGAAATGCGTAACTCATTACAAATATATATAGATGTGAAAACACATGGAGGCCGAATTATAAAGCTCCGAATGGAGCTTGATGCCCCTGTTTCCGCGTGAGCCTTCAGACCGCTGCTCCATAACTGGTCCTCTGCCTCTGAGGCTGCTGTCTGCAATCCGCTCGATCCTATATGATCGGGCTGATTGACACCTCCTGCTAACGGCCGATTGGCCGTGAATTTGCAGGGGGCGGCATTGAACAAGCAGTTCTGGTGAACTGCTTGTGCAATGTTAAATGCTGACAGCGTATGCTGTCGGCATTCAGAGATGTCTGTCGGACATGATACGCTACAGCGTATCATGTGGGACAGACATTGCCATGGAATATAATAAACAACACTAAATATTTTTAGTGTAATGTAGTGTACATATATTGTGCCATTGAGGATATACTAGGAGTGTTTTGTGGCTTATGGCTCGATTTTAGCATAATTATATGTTGCATATAACACCAATATATCTTTTTTTTTATTGCATGCCCTATCTGAATCATGAAACTTGTATGCTCCTTTTAGTGGCTATGAAGTTCTGTCACAGTAATCATTTGATAGCTCTTGTGACATAACATCCACCTTTAAAGGGACAGTCTAACTGAAATTTGTTATTGTTTAAAAAGATAGATAATCCCTTCATTACCCATTCCCCAGTTTTGCAGAACTAACACGGCTATATTAATACACTTTTTACCTCTTTGATTACCTTGTTTCTAAGCTTATGCAGACGGCCCCCTTCTCTCAGTTGTTTTGACAGATATGCATTTTAGCCAGTCAGTGCTGACTCATAATTAAGTCCACTGGAGTGAGCAGAATGTTATCTATATGGTACATATAAACTAGCACTGTCTAACTGTGAAAAACTGTTAAAATGCACTGAGATAAGAGGCGACCTTAAATGGCTTATAAATCAGTTTGTTCCTACCTAGGTTAAGCCTTCAACAAAGAATACCAAGAGAACAAAGCAAATTAGATTATAAAAGTAGATTGAAACGGTTTTTTTTTTAAATTGCATGCCCTATCTGAATCATGGAAGTTTAGTTTTGACTTGACTGCTCCTTTAAATACTGGTTGCCTCACATGTTGGTATATATTTGGTAGAGAAAGGTGTTCCATGACAACTATTATCTGTTTTGAAAACAATTCTCTGTCTTTCCTTGGAGGGGTCTCATTTCCCCCTAGTGCAACAGAGATCCTAACTGTCTCACAACTTGTGGGATAGTCATGGTTCCTCTTGACCCCCCAGAACCAATTTTCTGAGGACTGCATAACCAAATATGGCCTTAGGCTGTCCACTCTGGCCCATTCCACACTTATCACCACTTAGCTCCCCCTACTCCAATCTCAGCCCCTCCCTGTTTTTGTGAAAAGTAGAAATATCCACAGCACCTTAACGAATTTCCAACACTTTATTGAAACATCTTTCTCCCATACAGGTACAAAGCAGGTAACATGTAAACAAGGAAACTTGTAAATTTAAGATTGATCTGCATCGAAAGAAAACAGACAGAAATACTTTGTTAAGGTATGAAAGCTTTCATAATGAGCCCTTAAAGAATTCTCTACCACGTAGTCAGTTTAAAAGAGTAAAAAGGATTGTAAATGATGATTCCCTGGTTGTAAACAGACTACAAGAAATGGGGGACAAGTTCCTGCAAAGAGGAAACCCCAGAAAGTTAATTGAGAAAGAGATCAAGAGGGCACAGGAGTCAGAAGAAAAAGATAACAATGTTTCTAGAGCAAAGAGAGAAGATGAAGAAAGGGTAGTTTGTGTAAAACAGTTTAACCCTATTAGTAAGAAAGTGAGGAACATTGTATCTAAACATTGGCAGATCTTAAAAAATTGTAATTCTAACATTGAATCTTTTAAAAAACCACCTATGATGGCATATCGAAGAGTCCAAAATTTGGGAGATATGTTGGTTAGAAATGATTTGGAATCAAGAAAGAAACAGAAATACATCACTAAGAAAAGCTATGGAACTTTTCCATGCTTGGGTTGTGCAAGGTGTAGTGCAGTTATTAAAGGGACAGAATTTCAACATCCCCAAACAGGATTTTTTTTAGCATTAACAATTTCTATACGTGTGACTCATCCTATGTCGTATACCTTATTAAATGCCCATGTTCAAAAATCTATGTTGGTGAGACCACCAGAAGGGTACGAGATAGGATGAGTCAACACAGATCCAATATTAGATGTGGGGACCAGGAAGCCCCTGTATCTTGCCATTTTTTGAGTGCAGGCCACAATATAAGCCAACTACGGTGGCAAATTATTGATGGAGTGGATAAATTAAGAAGAGGTGGCAATAAGGAAACCATATTAAAACAAAAAGAGTCTTATTGGATATATAAATCGGATGCTTTCATTCCTAAAGGAATTAATAGAGAGCTGGGCCTCAAAGTGTTTCTATAATAAATGGATGTTTAATAAAAAATCCAGAAAAAATGGTAATATTATGCAGAAGATATTGAATATCAACAAAGATTTGTACATAGGTATACCAACAGATGAATAGGTAAATTATATATCGTTTTTAAATTTATCTATGTGTTTAACTGTAATAATATTTATAACCACTAGATGGTGATGTTGAGTGATAAAATTCACTTTGTAACAGTATACTATGGCAGTGTTTTTCAACCAGTGTGCCGTGGCACACTAGTGTGCCGTGAGAGATCCTCAGGTGTGCCACGGCAGACTGACAACAGTGTGACATATTTTTTAAACTTTGCTTGTTTTTTACTCCCAGTGCAGGGGTAGTTTGTAGGAGGCATGGCATAACAGCACAATACATACAGTATGTGTGTGTTTGTGTGTATGTGTATATATATATATATATATATATGCTGTATTAGGCTACAATGTGTGATTTTTTTTTAAATTTTGGGATGGTGGTGTGCCACAGGATTTTTTTATGTAAAAAAGTGTGCCACAGCAAAAAAAAGGTTAAAAATCACTGTACTATGGGTTAAAGTGCAGGCCTATAAATGTATCTCATCAGATGAGGCTCATTAGCATGATTAAGGGATAATATCCCGAAACGTTGCTGCTACCTGCTTTGTACCTGTATGGTTTCAATAAAGTGTTGAAAATTCGTTAAGGTGCTGTGGATTTTTCTACTTTTTTACATGTCTGGAGGTTTTGACGGTCCCTCCTGCCACTTTCATCTTATAGCTGTGGAGCTGTACACTGCCTGTTTATACACTACCCTGTTTTTTGTGACACTGCTGATGCTCTCTTTGAAATGTTGGAAGGTATGGAGCAGATCAGATATGCCTAAAAGCTTTTAGATAAGGAACTTCCCTTTGATCTCTTAGTGATGAACAGTGGATCATAAGTCTGTTGTGCAATTTCTTAGTTCCCTTTCAGCTAGTGGTGATTGTATCGGTTCAAGTTAAAATAAATATGAAGATGTATTTTTCACAACTATATTCTGCAGCACTAAAGTGCCCTTAATTATGTTAAATAAAGACCAATTTTGTATGCAAGTTTCTAATTTTTAGCACGTGCATAAAAAGATCTTGCTGAAAAACATTACAACAAATAAAACCCGGTCTAGTTTAAAGAAAGATAAAATTCCAATTTTTTCTTTTATCATCAAGATAGAACATACAGTTTTAAACCACTTTTCAGTTTACTTCTATTATAAAATTTGCTTAATTCTCTTGGTATCCTTTGTTGAAAGTTCAACAATCCACTACTGGGAGCTAACTTAACACATCTGGTGAGCCAATGACACATGGCATGTGAAGCTACCAATTAGCCGCTAGCTCCTCGTAATGTATTGTTTCTTCTGAACAAACTGGAAAGTTGTTTAAAATTGCAGGTTCTGATAAACCTTTAAGGAAATTACAGTGATTTCATATAAGAAACTCATTAGAAAAATTCAAGATGAATATTAAAGGGACATTCCAGCTAAAATTGGAATCCACATGGGTGCATTTCAGTTTTGAATACATTTTTTTTGTAATTTACATGTATTAGCAAAAATGCTTCTAATAAAAGCTATATCTGTTTCAAATGTGTATTTAAGTATGCACCATGCACCAGCATTTTATACACAGCATTTGCTAAGAGAGGTTATTGTACTGTCTGGTAATGTCTCAATTTGTTCATTGCTGGTATCATACAAGCCCCACTGGTGCTCTGAGCAGCTGCACCACTTAAAACGTTGGTGCACTGAGAATATCTAGCTATGCTTCACGTGCAGAGTATAATGTTAACACTAAAACAGTGATAACTTTTACTAGAAGCATTTTTGCCAATACGTGTATATTGCTAATATGTTTCTATCGAAAGATGTAATTCATCTATGTGCATTTAAATTTTGGCCGGAATGTCCCTTTAAATATTATCATTATGAATGTATTTTTATATTGCACTGTTTTTAGTAAAATTCTTTGAGATAATACTTTTTTTCCACTATGCAACACAACAGTCCAGTTAAACACCAATAATCAGAGGTGTGTGCCATGGAACAAAGACCGTGGACACTTGGAATGGTCTAAAACTGTCCACCAATGAAAAGCTCAGCTTTACTCTCAATGTAAGTGCACAGCTTAGCTGTAGCCATAGCAACAAGCAAGCGTCTTCCTATGTTTATAGCACACAATATAAAAGCTATTTGTGTAGCAAGCTCTGTTTAAGGGATGCACCTTATCAGCTCCATCACAGTAGTGGTTTTGTTTCATTATAAATCCTTTAAATAGCAATTACTTTATATTTGTATAATCTTTGTTGTATTTTTTGTTGTATTTTTTTTAATTTTTTTAATTTCATGATTCAGATAGAGCATGCAGTTTTAAACAACTTTCTGATTTACAGGACTTTGATGATCTAATTTGCTTTGTTCTCTTGGTATCCTATGATGAAAAGCATACCTAGGAAGGCTTCAAAGCCTGTTACATGTCTACAAAGTTGAGTGTAATGTTTGATTACATACAAAGCACTTTGTATGCATAAGGATGAAGGTTGGCTTACAAATTAAAGGGTCACTGTACCCAAATTTTTTCTTTTGTGATTCATATAGAGCATGCAATTTGAAGCAACTTTCTAATGTACTCCTATTATCAAATTTTCTTCATTCTCTTGGTATGTTTATTTGAAAAGCAAGAATTTAAGTTTAGATGCCAGACCATATTTGGTGACCAACCTGGGTTGTCCATGCTGATTGGGCAGCACCAATAAACAATTGCTGTCCATGGTTCTGAACCACAAATTTGCTGGCTCCTCAGCTTAGATGCCTTCTTTTTCAAATAAAGATATCAAGAGAACGAAGAAAAATTGATAATAGAAGTAAATTAGAAAGTTGCTTAAAATTGCATGCTCTATCTGAATCACAAAAGAAAAAAATTGGGTACAGTGTCCCTTTAAGTCACATTGTATCTTCATTACACTTACATAAAGCTTATTTGTGACTCAAATTCATTTATAAATGAGCTGCTGTTGTGAGGTTTGTCAACTCAGTGAGCCATTTTGGAAATCCTTCCACTGGTTTTTCTGTAGATCTGGTGGAAAGATGTGTAAAAAATCAAATGTACATTCCTACTGGTTGCTTTTAGAAATCATTACGGTGCTTGTCATTTCTATTTTCTGTTTAAATCAACCAATAGGATCAGTTATCATTCCTACTGCAGGATTAGCAATTGGGTCTATGGTGATTTAGGGGTCAATGGCATTTAAATGGGGTTATAAGGGTTAGGGCGGGGCTTAATAGTTGGGTGTTAGCAATAAGGTTTATTAGTGGACATTTATGTTTTTTAGTGGTTACTAGCAGGGAGTTGTGATGGACTTATGGTAGTTTAGAGGTTAATAAGTTCCATTATTCTGAGGGTTATAGTGGTTAAAGGGACATGAAATTCAATTTTTGCTTTCATAATTCAGATAGAGCATGCCATTTTTAATAACTTTCTAATTTACTGCTTTTATCTACTTTGCTTTGTTCTCTTGCTATCCTTTGTTACAAAAAATACCTAGGCAGGTTCAGGAGCAGCAAAGCATTACTGGGAGCTAGCTGCTGATTGGTGGCTGCACAGCACATATGCCTATTGTCATTGGCTCAACTGATGTGTTTAGTTAGCTCCCAGAGGTGCATTATTGCTTTATCTACTATGGATTGGATACCATGAGAACAGAGCATAATTTGATAATAGAACTAAATTGGAAAGTTGTTTAAGATGATGTGCTCTATCTGAATCATGAAAGAATGTTTTTTATTTTCATGTCCCTTTAAGGGTAGGTAGTGTTGGGTATATGGCAGGTGGTTTTATCAGGGGATTTGCAATAAGGGATCTGGCAGATAGGGACACTTTAGGGGTTAAATGCAAGTGGGATATGTGATTTTATTGTGGTTGCTTTAGGGTGACTTGTAGTTCTGGTGCTGTAGCAGTTTAAACAAGTTTTTAAAAAGCAACAATAAAAATAATTATAGTCGTGTATAATACTCAACCCATATCAAGGGAAATGTGACTAACAAGATAATTAGTGCACCACATTACAAGTATGGAAAGCCCTAATTTAGTCACTTGCATTAAAGGGACAGTGTATTTTTATTTTTTTGCCCCCCACTTTAATGGGTTCCCAATGATCCATTTTACCTGCTGGGGTATATTAAATTGTTTACAAATTGCTCATTTACCTTCATTTTGTCATTTGAAATAGCAAAGTTTGCCTATTGTATGCATCTATACTATTCTCATCTATACTGAAAATCTATTTAAAGAAGAAGGTTTAGAAGTAATCACACTCCTAGCAGGGGGTTGGGCAGAGAGGTACTAAAATGCTATCTAAGGGTCAAATTATTAAAAAAGAGAAATCACACAAAAACAATGGGATTTTTTAGACCATTTATTGTAGAGTCACTCCTTCACATACAGAACCTGCATAGTGAGATAAAAGGAAACATTTGATTTTCTAAAATGTTTTGAGACAACTCTTTGTACTGATGAGACTTCTTAGATCATCTTGCCTGAGCAGAGAGCTTTAGATAATCAGACCCTAAGTACTGGTCTCTGATAAGATATTTTGTATAAATATAAAAAAGTAAGTAAATGAGGTCTGCTCTCCCTACAAGCTTAGCACATTTGATTGGTTTTTGGTTTTCATTAGCAAAGATAGCCATTTCATATACAAAATATTTCACATACATTTTATACTCTGCAGCTAAAAAAAACAAGTAATTGCAAACATATTACAGTACACATTCCATATAAACACATTTTTCATAATTTTTTTAACCAATGACTTGTGAAACCAAATCAACCTCTACTGATTGGGTGAACAGAAAGTATTGAATGGCACACAGTCAGTATTGCTTGCACTGCATAAGGCTAAAAGATGAGAGTAAATCATAGTCTATGTGAGGAATACATCAATACAATAAATATTTTTTTATTTTAACAAATAATAGGGCCACCAGAAATTGTTCCTAAATGTAATCTACTACATACACTCACAGTGCAGCAGTTTCTGTCATGAGAAGCATAGACTGCAATATTGAATTTCCTGAGAAATTCCACCATAGACTGGTCCAGTTATTTTTAATTTTTTTACTCACAAATCAAGTTAATTTAATTGCGTAGAACACAGCTCTTCAGCGCTTCATATTTCAAAACGTGAAATATTGTTCAATGATAAAATTATTTAAAGAAGATTTTCCTATATCTCTATAGGTTTTCCGTGACCATCATATTACTCAGGTCATATTACACTTAATCATTCTGGCATGACTGCCGCTTACATCCATTTATATGGTCCTGTTTTCAAGCAAGTTCAATTTTTCTCCACATTGCAGTATTCATTAAGGGTGCAGGAGCAGGCTAGATTAAAGCTGGTGGACCATGGATTCTTTCTGTAGCAATAATTATGGTTACTATGTTACCATGTTCTGTAAGTAGTTTCCACAGACTGATTGCTTATTCTATACCCTGATTACTTCCTCCCTAGCTAGCATGAGTGCAGATTGAATATGGCATATGGCTGAGCAGTGAAGCATTAATGTTACAGTGTGTCTTGTGCATAGATTCCTTTTATCTGCATTGTTGTTCTTGACAGAACCAGTGTTATGTTTTCACCATTTTCATATTAACAGGGGTCAAGTCCTACAAAGAAATATGTGGGAACTCGCCAAGACTTTCACCCCCTTCACAATTAATTTTGTTTTATATATATACATACACACACACACTTACACACACACTTACATACACACAAACTTACATACACACACACTTACATACACACAAACTTACATATACACACACTTACATATACACACACTTACATACACACACACTTACATACACACACACTTACATACACACTTACACACACACACTTACATACACACACACTTACATACACACACACACACACTTACATACACACACACACTTACATACACACACACTTACATATACACACACTTACATACACACACACTTACATACACACACACTTACATACACACTTACACACACACACTTACATATACACACACTTACATACACACACACTTACATACACACACACTTACATACACACACACACATACACACACTTACGTACACACACACTTACATACACACACACTTACATATACACACACTTACATACACACACACACACACACACACTTACATACACACACACTTACATACACACACATTTACATACACACACACACTTACATACACACAGACACTTACACACACACACACACACACTTACATATACACACACTTACATACACACACACTTACATACACACACTCTTGCATACACACACTTACATACATACACACACACACACTTATATACACAGACGCATACACACTTACACACACACACATACACACACACACACTTACATACACACACACACTTACATACACACAAACACACTTACACACACACACACACATTTACATACACACACACTTACATACATACACACAATCTTACACACACATACACACACTTACATACACACTTGCATTTACACACACACACTTACATATACACACACACACACTTACATACACACACACTTACATACATTCACACATACATACACTCACACACTTACAAACACACTTACACACACTTACATACACACACATTTACATACACACACACATTTACATACATACACACAATCTTACATACACATACACACACTTACATACACACACACACACTTACATGCACACACACTTTACATACACACACACACACTTACATACATTCACACATACATACACACACTTACATACACACACACTCACACACACACTTACATACACACACACTCGCACACACACTTACATACACACACACACACACACTTACATACACACACTTACATACACACACACACTTACATATACACACACACACTTACATACACACACACTTTACATACACACACACACACTTACATACATTCACACATACATACACACACTTACATACACACACACTCATACACACACTTACATACACACACACACTCACACACACACTTACATACACACACTGGCTACTCCTGTGGCTCCCCCCCCATGTTCACCTAAACATAAAAAAAAGGAGAGGGAAAAAAAATCTTTGTAACAAATAATTTGTTTTAATTAGAGATAATGTATGTGCAAGTGCAAACAAGTACAATAATAAATAACTGGAAACACTGATAACAATAATTTTCAACAAAGGATACCAAAGTAAAACAAAAAATGGAATAAATATAAGCAAACTGAAGTCTATTAAAATTATGTGCACTATCTCAATCATGAAAGTTTAAATTTCACTTTACTGTCCCTTTAACAAAAACAGAGAACCATATAATAAGCACCCCAAGCCTTCCACTGTACATCTATCTATCTATCTATCTATCTATCTATCTATCTATCTATCTATCTATCTATCTATTCTATCCATTCTATCTAATCTATCTATCTATCTATCTATCTATCATCTATCTATCTATTCTATTCTATTTAATCTATCTAATCTATCTATCTATATGTATGTGTGTGTATATATTTGTATGTGTGTGTGTGTGTGTATATATATATATATATATATATATATTTATATATATATATATATATATATATATATATATATATATATATATATCTCCTTAATTAAATTATATTAAAAAAATGCATTATTTGGAGTCAATAACCCCTGTATTGGTTCTGTATATGGTTTCAACTATTATAGCCCTTTAAAGTCCTGCTTAGAGCCACAAATGCAACACAGCCATTGTTTGGCAGGACAATCAGTTCTCTGTGTTTAACCCTTTGCAGTAGATCTCCTACCTGCAACATTCATAGCTCAAGATAATGGTTGACAACTTCACTGTCACATAACAGAATGTGTTTATTATTTTATGTGAAATCACAAAAATATCAAATTATTCCTTAAAGGACAGTTTACTCAAAATTTTCTCCCCTTTAATTTGTTTCCAATTATCCACTTTACCTGCTGGAGTGTATTAAATTGTTTACAAATATTTCCATTACCCTTATATTGGCATTTTAATTTGTTTATTTAGCCTGTGGTATCCCCACCCATCCTGAACGTTTTTGGCCTCAAGGCCAAGCTGTGTTGACACAGCCAGTAGAAGAAATTACACTCCCAGTGGGTTATAGAAGAGATAAGGTAAAACAATGTTAATTTTCCATTGTTCTCTCCAAGTATTGGTGATTGGTTTATGGACAGATATAAGATAAATAAGCAGGTATATGTACACAATGTGATAAAGTAATGAGATCTGATTATACCTACAAGCTCAACCCATTTTATTAGGTTGTGACTTCAAAACACAAAAACAGCTAATTCATATACACAAATAAGCCTTAACCTCTTAAGGACATATGACAGAATTTTTCCGTCATAAAACAATTGAGCAAACTGAAAGCTGTGTCCTTAAAGGGTTAAAAAAGCAAATCTCATACATTTTATACTCTGCAGCTGGTAAAAAAGTAATTGTAAACACATTAAATAAAAAACTATTTTATAGTATACTGTCCCTTTAATGCTGAAATATAAACACTTTCAGAAGTATTTGGATTATAATAAATAAAATAATAATAATAACAACAAATAACAATAACTGCTATGCCTGAGGCAGAAACCTGGTGGGGTGATAATAAGCACCAGATTTACTCGGTGCCGGCCCAGGACTTCTCTCACCAGCCCGACTTTAGAATAATAGGGCCAGATCACCTCCACCGCTCTGAACCCTGCACCAGCCACAACCTCAATTTGAGCACTGCTGCCTCTCCACTGAGCCTGAGCGCGGCGCAGGCTGTGCGGCGTCACATGATATGGGCGCCCCAACCCCAGGAAACAAATGTGCTGACGCCTGCTACCAAGGAGACCACTCTGTTCTTATCACACCCCAAGCCCTCCGGCTCCACTGTACTTATACTTGAGCGTCACGCATGCACCCTCCGCAGCCCCCCACCTTCCCCCGCTGCCCTCGGTAATAAAAATATATTTTTTCCAAAACTGCCTTCTGTCTGCAAATTAGGCGCCCTTGGAGTCGTCTGGGATGTTGCGTGTGAGGTCGCATACCCCAAAGGCGGGCCCTGCACACACACACACACTCACACACAGGATCGAAACTACAGGGGGTGCAGAGGTCGCAAGGGTGGGGGCCCAGCTTAAAAAAAACAACTAAAAAACCCCAAAAACATTGACCTGCCACTGCCTGCACTGATATCATGTGAGTGTGACATGATGCTTCACTAGTGTCTCTGACTACAGGGGTTAGTCTTTCTGTTTTACCCATTGGTGTTTATGTGTTTATGTGTGTGTGTGTATGTATGTATGTATGTGACTGTGTGTGTATTTATGCATGTATGTGTGTATGTGTGTATGTGTGTGTATATTTGTGGAACCAGCAAATTACAGACCTTGTTACTACACCATGGGGGGAGGGGGTAAACAGTGTCACTATACAGTACCACTATATACAGTATGAGGGGCTGGACTATGTCACAGACTACTGTGGTCACTTTATAAAGTACTGGGGCAGGTAGGGTCAGGCCAGCCATCTCACCGGCAGATTACAGACTGTGTCACTAACTCACTATATAGAGTACTGGTGGGTTAAACAGTGTCACTATATACAGTAATAGGGGGTCAGACCATCTCACAGACTGTGGGCACAGGGTACCTCCTTTTGCAGATATGTAATCTGATTCACATTGTTTTTCTGTGTTAAATGTTAAAAAAAATAAAAAAAAAATAGATATGTATCAAATTCACTTTGTTTTTTTTGGGTGGGCTGGGGGTGGGAGGGCCCTTCTTAGATTCTTGCACCTGGGCCCTGTGGTTTCTAGTTACGCCTCTGCACACACACTTTATTTATATGTATATAATCTACACACTTTGGTTAATGAAAGCAATTTAAAACCAATGAAGGGCTAAATGGTTGCCTTTGGGCCTGATACTCCTCTGTCACAAAGTCTCACCCACTTAAGGTGCAATAGTCCTATTTCTGCTGAGGGGAGCTAAATAACCCCAGAGCAAGCCCCCTAGAAATGTAAACGCCATGTGTTCCACACATTGCGGTGTGATCACACAGCAGGACCACTGACAAGCTTGCATTTAGTGTATTGTAAGAAATGTTACTGCCCATTACTAGAGGATCTTACTGTCCCTCTAACCAGACTGTGCTCCAGCTCCTCACACCAGCAGTGTTTACTGAAGCATTTCTGTACTCTTTCCAGGTGAAACTTAGTTCCTCCTGCAAAAATAGTGCAGGAACTCAGTTCCCATGCGTTCCCACTGGACTTGGCCCCTTCATATTAACAAACATTTATATGAATCATTTTAGAGAATAAAACAAGAATTGGTTAAGGGAGTGAATGTAAATATGCACTGAAAAGAGTATAAACAATTGGCCAGATTACAAGTGGTGCGCTAATGATAGCGCGGGTTGCCAAACGCAATATTGGACAGCGCTAATATAAGTGCGCAACTTGATATTACAAGTCCATGGTAAAGTGTGTTTACCAAAGAAGGGTTAGCGTCGCCGACATCTCACTAGCAGAGCCTATACTTTTAATGGAGATTGCGAATGCTTTAACTTGCGCTCACATTACAAGTTGGAAGCTATAGTTTGTGCTCTAGCGCAAAAAGTCAAAACTGTACTAGAATATTTAACTCCAACCAAGTGTAGGGTTGGAAAAAAAAAGTTGCATAAAACACGTTATCTATATGTCACATGAACTAGCAGTGTCTAACTGTCAAAAACTGTCAAAATGCATTGAGATAAGAGGCAGTTCAACGGCTTAGAAATTAGCATATGAGCCTACCTAGGTTTAGCTTTCCACAAAGAATACAGAGAGAGCAAAGCAAATTTGATGAATACAGTAAATTGTAAAGTTTTTTTTAAATTGCATGCCCTACTGGAATCATGAAAGTTTGAAGGGACAGTCCAGTCAAAAAAAAACTTTCATGATTTAAATAATTTTAAGCAACTTTCCAATTTACTTTTATCACCAATTTTCTTTGTTCTCTTGGTATTCTTAGTTGAAAGTTAAACCTAGGAGGTTCTTATGCTAATTTCTTAGACCTTGAAGACTGCCTCTAATTTGAATGCATTTTGACCACTAGAGGGAATTAGTTCATATGTTTCATATAGATAACATTGAGCTCATGCACGTGAAGTTACCCTTGAGTGAGCCCTGATTGGCTAAAATGCAAGTCTGTCAAAAGAACTGAAATAAGGGGGCAGTTTGCAGAGGCTTAGATACAAGGTAATCACAGAGTTATTAATATAACAGTGTTGGTTATGCAAAACTGGGGAATGGGTAATAAAGGGATTATCTTTTTTTTTAAACAACAAAAATTCTGGTGTTGACTTTCTCTTTAATTTTGACTAGACTCTCCCTTTAAGCAGAAACACTGATGCTTATATTTAGATTAGCAGACTAATTAAAAATCAATTTTTGAGAGCTCTTTTGTGATCTTTTTTTAAAAAGCGTATTTTCTGCCTCAAAAACATCTCCAACAAAATTTTAAAACAAAGACCTGTGTTTGCTTTGATGCAAGTTATTTATTGTAGTCACTTATTTAACATAGTAACATAGTAGATGAGGTTCAAAAAAAGACAGAAGTCTGAGTTCAGCCTTTGCAGATCTTACTTGATTTAAATTAGAAGCTGCCATTTGAACTCACATTAATACAACTAGAAAGCTAAGCTGACCCATTTAACACAATCATTTCTCTGAATTATGTTTCTACCCAGAACTGTATCTAAGCTGCTTTTATATTTATCTAAGGTATTGGCATTCACAACCTCCTTAGGCAAGGTGCTCCACAATTTGATTGTTCTTACAGTAAAAAAAACATTTACGTTGCTGGAGAATAAATCTCCTCTAGCCTTAAATTGTGACTTCTTGTCACAAACAATTACCTTGGAATAAACAGAGCTTCAGCCTTTATATATTTATATAAATTCATCATAGCACCTCTTTTTCTAGTCAGTTTGGCTAATTTCTCCTCATAATCTAAATCCTCCATTCCACTAATTAGTTTTGTAGCCCTTCTCTGAACATTTTCTAATTCTGCAATGTTTTATTTAAAATAGGTCCCCACAACTGCACTCCATACTCAAGGTGAGGTCTTGCTTTTTGTCCCTTGCATCAATGCCTCTTTTAAACCATGCTAGTATCTTATTAGCCTTAGGAGCCGCTGGACATGTGCACAGGAAAATATAATGTTTCGTCTGAAAGATTTGTTTTGGATTTTTCATTTTTCTATGCTAATATGGGTATATTGCAAAAATGCTTCTATTCAAAACTGAAATCCACTCATGTACATTTCTGTTTTGATGTTCCTTTACACTTGCAGAATCAGTGAGATGTATTTTCTTATTCCAATAGATTTTATTGCAAGTCAGTCTTTTACGTTTTTTAGGTGTCTGACACCATCGATAAAATACATTATGAAACCCGTCTTATCATCTTATGAAAAGATAACTGAACATTTTTATTCATCCGGTTTTATCTATTCGCTTCTTAAGTTTGCCTAAATGTCACACACCATGAAGAGGCTGCTGGTTTGCTTAGATTGCTGTATTCTAAATGATGAACACAATAAGATGGGTGTAGTTTACTACAATAACCTGTAAAAGTTACTATTTTCCATGTGTCTCATGCATTGTCACTTCTTGTTCCCAGCAAAACAAATGCTTTTGTGGGTAGTTACAAATAATTTTTCTATTACTGCATCTAAAAGAAGCCATTTGCAAATGTAATACAGTTTTTTGCGGTATTTTGCTGTCCAATAGGGTTTCATGATTTATATAGCATGTGCAGATTTCCATTTAACTTCAAATTTGCTTCATTCTCTTAGTTTCCTTTGTTGAATAGTAAACCTAGGTAGCAGTAGCGGACCTACTCAATACAGGACCCTGGTGCAATTTATATATATATATATATATATATATATATATATATATAGATATATATATATATATATTTGGCCACCCCAAAGGTTAAAGGGACAGTCTACACCAGAATTGTTATTGCTTTAAAAGATAGATAATCCCTTTATTAACGAAAAACAAAGTACTAATGGCACTGCTGAAATTTGGCAATTAGGGTATCCTGTTAATGTCTGGGTTTATTGATGGGATATAATATCCACCAATTTATATTTTTGGCCCAGATTGAGTATATTACAAAGTGGCTGAGGTGCTGTGTACTGGTTTGAACAAAAGAACAAAATCAATCCTGGGATTGAAGAAAGTGTACACTTGTTTAGCACTCTTTCCCTAATTAATGGTGGCAATAATTGAACAGTATATAGGTATACTAGAGAAGGAGGTGTACTTGGATTTTTTAAAATATAACCTTTATTGGGTAATTTAAAATAAAAACACAAACAAAATCACACACATACAGTTAAGTTAAAAATACAGGTTTGGGTCAATTGGTTTAATTTAATAATCTTGGATTTGGAAAGGAGTTGTGGCATACACAAGGTATGATTCAAATAGAATAATTCTCTGTTTGGAGTATTGAGTAGAAGTACAATAGGGAACTTATATTCTTCACACTTGTTTTCTGATAGTTGGAGCTTTTGACCACTTTCTTGTGGACTTTTGAGAAAGCCACGTTAGTGGCGAAACATGTCAGGGAATTGTTTGGTGTGAATGCATGTTAGCATTTTTTAAATAGCAGGAATGTCGGTCTAACATATTTAGACATTAGGATTTGGAAATACAGATAAATTAATCGACCCTTGAGCTGGGTCTTATCGAGCACATAGCAAGGCAGATTTGGAAACATAGACAAATGAATTGACCCCTGAGCTGGGTCCTATCGAGCAAATAGCAAGGTAGATTTAATTTATTACCGGCAGTAAAGTCTATTGATAAAGCCATAGATATGAGACTTGAAAACGAATATATTATATATTAAAAACAAAACCAATTAGTTTATATCTATGGTAGTGTTCATGAGAACTTAGACTGCCTGAAGACAGATATACAATATGGAACAATTTAAGCAACAGTGTAACCAAAAATAAGATACAAAATTCACCTTGATTGGTGCACTTAAGTTATTACTATAACCGCTATATGTGGATAAGTCCTCAGAGTTGGGATCCATCTGGTAACAGCAGCAATCACTTAATTTGCTACTAGCAGCAAAACAAATTATTACTAGACTAACAATAAGGGGCTGGGAAATCAGTATATCGCACCAACCTAATTTAATTGTAACAAACATACTATACTCTTATGAATGATTAGAGGTTGTTGTCACTGTTATAACCACCATATGTGAATAAGACACTTTAAATACGGAGTAGAATCAACGGACTGTTAATCTAAACATCCATAACATTATCATATGTACCTTATATGAACTTACAGTCTTAATACTCTCTCTATTCTGCCTAATGACCATAAGAAGTTACCAGTAATATTTAGCGCTAAGATGCAGTAGGGATATATTTTTCTCACCCTTTATGAATATACAGTCTGTATAGTCTTACTAATCATTCAAACAGCAGTAAGAAGTTACCGGTGAAATACTATCATATAGTAGTGAAATATAAGAACAATTCAGACAGTGTTTCCTAAGATTTAACTACCTAACAGTCTATTTTAAATATTATCATCAGAAAGAGATTCAAATACAAAGTAAAGTAAAAGAAACTCTGTCCAGATATTGTACCATAATACTGAACATACATTACAAAATTGAGATAATATAAGTTGTGCTAAATCAAAGGACAATTTTTAAGTTGAGTTAGGTTACAATAATATACTAACATCTTTTTCACCTGGCGAATCAAGCAGCTTATTTTCTACTTGGCCAGATACAAAGTGACCTTTTATTTTAGAAAACGTAATTCACTAAAATCTATGCCAAGAGAATAAAAAAAAAAAAAAAAAAAAAAAAAAAAAATCAGTATAGAAAAAAGGAATAAAAGAACTTTTAGATCAACCTAGCTCTATACAAGTGGCAAACTCTCAAACAGGCTTGAGAGCCCAGTTAATATTTTCTTCAAACTCACTTAAGATATACATCGGTAGCATGTATATACAGAAGATATAATAGTAGCAGACGCAAGTTCATTACTTTAAACACGTCTATAGACTGCTGGTATTATTTACCCCAGGGGGAACACTATACTGCATTCATTACTATAGCAGTTTACAATGTCTCAGATATATGGAACAATATACTAGACACCAGGAACAAAATTGGAAGTCCAAAAAATTGATGCATATAATTCACGCATAGTGTAATAGACAAGAAGATACAAAGCATCTCACAAGTAACTAGAAACTTCCACCTAGAGTCCCTAGACAGTGACATATATAATTCCATATATAGTACCAACCTGATAACTGCTAGTTCTTAAATGTAAAAGTGTCACAACTTGGGACCCCACCTTGAAATAGAGATCAAAAATATATAGCAAAGTCCACAAGAAAGTGGTCAAAAGCTCCAACTATCAGAAAACAAGTGTGAAGAATATAAGTTCCCTATTGTACTTCTACTCAATACTCCAAACAGAGAATTATTCTATTTGAATCATACCTTGTGTATGCCACAACTCCTTTCCAAATCCAAGATTATTAAATTAAACCAATTGACCCAAACCTGTATTTTTAACTTAACTGTATGTGTGTGATTTTGTTTGTGTTTTTATTTTAAATTACCCAATAAAGGTTATATTTTAAAAAATCCAAGTACACCTCCTTCTCTAGTATACCTATATACTGTTCAATTATTGCCACCATTAATTAGGGAAAGAGTGCTAAACAAGTGTACACTTTCTTCAATCCCAGGATTGATTTTGTTCTTTTATAATCCCTTTATTACCCATTCCCTGTTTTGCATAAATAACACAGTTATATTAATATACTTTTTACTTCTGTAACTACCTTGTATCTAAACCTTTGCAGACTGCCCCCTTATTTCAGTTCTTTTGACAGACTTGCATTTTAACCAATCAGTGCTGACTCCTAGGTAACTCCACATGTGGGAGCACAATGTTATCTATACGACACACATGAACTAACAGCCTCTAGTGGTGAAAAACTGTCAAAATGCATTCAGATAAGAGGTGGTCTTCAAGGTCTAAGAAATTAGCATATGAGCCTACCTAGGTTTAGCTTTCAACTAAGAATACCAAGAGAACAAAGCAAAATTTGTGATAAAAGTAAATTGGCAAGTTGTTTAAAATGACATGCCCTATCTGAATCATAAAAGTTTATTTTGGACTAGACTGTCCCTTTAACTCAGTAGTAAGAAAAAGTAATACAATATACATGCTGCTCTGTATAAGGATTTTCATGGAGACAGACAGATTGATAGATGATAGATAGATCTGCAACCTGCACTAATAAAAGGCTCCCCTGCATTAGGATTGTACACATTCTGCACATGCCTGTTTATAGACTGGCTGCTATGGGCCCCCAGTACTTGGGCCCTGGTGCCACTGAGGAGCAGCAATATACTACTTGGAGCTAGCTGAGCACATCAGGTGAGCCAATGACTTGAGACATATATGAGTAGCAACCAATCACCAGCTAGCTCCCAGTAGTACATTCCTATTACTGAGCGAGCATACCTAGGTATGCTTTACAAAAAAGATACCAAGATAACAAAACAAATTTGATAATAAAAATAAACTATAAAGTTGTTTAACATCGCATGCCCTGGTCTGAATAATAAAAAAAGTTTAATTTGACTTTACTGCCCTTTTAACAGCCAATAAGCAATTTGTCCTTACAAATTAAATTATGTGGTTAAAGAAATACTTTGTTTCAAAAATCAATTTTAATAGTTTGAATGTAAACTATTTTTATGCAACAACCGTAATACATAAACATACAGCATTCTCTCTCATATGTGTGATCTCATTTGTTTTTAGCTTAAAGGGACACCAAACCCAATTTTTTCATTCATGATTTAATAGAGCAGCAATTTTAAGCAACTTTCTAATTTACTCCTATTATCAATTTTTCTTTGTGCTCCTGCTATATTTATTTAAAAAGATAGGAATCTAAGGAGCCGGCCCATTTTTGGTTCAGCACCCTGGATAGTGCTTGCTGATTGATGGGCACCAATCAGTAGCTATCTCCAAGTTGTGCACTGCAGCTCTTAAACCTACCTTGGTGTGCATTTTAACAAAGGATAACAAGAGAATGAAGCAAATTAAATAATTTAAGTACATTTGAAAGTTGTTTAAGCTTGTATTTTCTATTTTATTATCAAAAAGTTATTTTTCACTTTACTGTCCCTTTAATCAGTATTTAATGCACTGTGTGCTGGTTTACATTGTTGCAACTCAATCAACTATCCAAGATCCTGCAAGACGGGTTGGAGGTCTGACTTGTTTCCTTCCTGTAGCTGCCCAGCTCCACCCAGGATATGCTCTGTTTCACCCATGACATATGCCCAGTTAGGCTCATGACGGAGCTTGGTCCCGTTCTATGACCATAGCATGCCACAAAATGGCAGCCACAAAATGTTGGTGGTCCATATCTCACAACTTCCCTAGCCTCCTCACTCTGGTGTTAATATGTTTTTCAGCTGGATGATATTCATTGAAACAAGCTTCTGTAAAAGAAAACACCATGGGACCCTTTACAAATCTATCAGGGTTTTGTTTCATATTTAATAAATTATTGCAGAGGCTGTGGAACATTGTTTTCAGCTTTCATTGGCTTCAACAATAAATTGTCCTCAGTTTACATTAAGCCCATTAAACACCTTTTGGTTTTGTATAAAAATTGCCCTTTGTCCCATGCTTCCTATAAAGGTCAAACTGCAAAACTTGTAATTTTGAAACCCTATAGGTTAGAGATTTAGCTTTTTGGTCTCTCTACAGAGTGTAGTACAATGCACAATTTTTACATGATATAGAAAGGTGCTTAATATCCCTTTAATATTTTTAATAACATGTTGTGTGCAGTCATTAACAGACTCTTTTTTTCAGCTATCTTTATGAGACTTAAAGGGTCAAAATGTCCTTTATAACTAGTGTTATAATATGTAAAACAGTTTCAAAACATGTAAAAGACATGTATATCAAATAAAATCTCATTAATTTATTTAATATTATATACTAAAGTATTACAAAAATCTAATTATATAAATAAGATATTGTTTAAAATCATATAAAAATATGTTTTTACCAGTCTGGTATAAATGTAAATGTAAAAGTTTATTAAATATTTATGATTGTATTTTGGGTGTATTTTGTGGCTGAGTCAATCACAGGTGAAGATACCATGGGGCCGATTTATCATATGTCTGGCGGACATGATCCGCTGTATCGATAATGTCAGCCAGACATTGATAAAGGCAGACAGCATACGCCGTTGGCATTTATCATTGCACAAGCAGTTCTGGTGAATTGTTAGTGCAATGCCACCCCCTACAGAGGGGTGTGAATCAACCCGATTGTGTGCGGTCGGGCAGATTGATGTCCGCAGCCTCAGAGGTGGCTGAGGAGTTAAGGAGCAGCGGTCTTAAGACTGCTGATTCTTAACTCCTGATTCCGGCGAGCATGAAGACTCGCGCGGAAACAGTGGTATTTTGCCCCATTTGGGCCATGAAAAATCGTCATTTACATACACCCTCACATAGATGCCTCTTGTCATTGGGTCATGTGATGTGTTTAGCTAGCTCCCAGTAGGGCACTGCAGCTGCTTCAACAAAGCATATCAAGAGAATTAAACAAATTTGATAATAGAAGTAAATTGGGAATTTGTTTAAAATGTATGCTCTGTCTGAATTTTGAAAGAACAAATTGTGGCTTAATGTTCCTTTAAAAAATTGTACCTAAATAAACTCTGCCTTTTTGTATTTGTCGGGTCGGGGAGAAAAAAGAGAAAATGACAATGGAGAGTGCGTTTTTGGAATCAAATAGTGTAAATGTATTTTTTTCTTGCAATATGGCTTCAGAAGAATACCCTGGAAGATTCGTGTATCCCCTTGGGTTGTCGGTTGCTTTCCACTCCCCTGCGCTCAGTAACTAAATGTATGAGAAATTAGATAGATGCTTTCATTCTAAGTAAGGGACACATTTGAATTTCAAATCTTGGTTCCTAAACCAAGTGCTCAACTAGAGACAACTAGAGATTTGCATTCAGGCTTCAGACAACAGCAAATTTGTCAGAATGTTGCTGATTTGTCAAGTCATTTGATATACAAACAGCAGAATATATTATTAGATGAAACAGACAAAAAACAAACGATTGCTTGATGAAATTGATTTGCTCATGCCGTTTGGATCCAAAAAATGGTGCAAGGATGGGGGAAGTAGTTATTGTTTGGTTTATAAGCTCCTTTGTAATGATGTACAGGGACTCTGACCATTCATTTGTCAATCTTTCCCTGTCCAATCGTGCTATAGTATTATTAATGACTGATGTTAGGGACAGCCGGTCAGGCACTAAATGCTGGATTATAGTTATACAGAAGTTGTATTTTCTTTTAACATTGAAAAATAGGTTCTTTTAATTGATCGAATCCTATAATGTAAGATTTTTGTAAATATTTATTGCCAATATTAGCTTTTCCCATTGGATATAATGGTAACAAATCCAATATTCATCTGACCCAAACGTTTCAAAAAATCTGAAATTAATCTTTCAGAAGAAATAACATTTTCACTCTTGCACGTTTAGGGACAACATGAAATGCTGTTAACACCTCTCTAAAATAAATAAACAATACATATTTTAAAAAATAAAAATAATCACTTTAAAAAAAATGTACAGACAGCACTTTAATAATATTTATGACTTGAGACTGTGGGCTCCATGCACGAAACAGCATAAGTTGCTCCGAAGCCCTTGTGGGGCAGGTTCGCACATGCGAGCCTGCTTCGACACCTCAGAGAAATCCCCCAGAGTCGCTTGCTTAGGGTGTTTGATGGTCCCTTCTCTCGTCACGGCTGTCAATACACACTCATCAGAGTGAGTAATGATGAATACGGTTTCAGCGGACAAACAGATCCGCTGCTCGTATGCAGCAAAGGCGTGCAGACAACTTCTCAAGTTGAGAAGCTTGTCCGCACGCGGGTAATATATGGTGCCATAAGGGTCGGATTCTTTAAAGCTCTTTAGAGTGTTGAGATTAGGTAAGAAGACTTGTCAATACTGTGAGGTCCTTCAAAGAATTTTAGAAAGGCACATTTTAGCTTGAAAACTGTTTATCTTGCTATACAGAGTTCTGGATGTGAAGGAGACACATACATTATATTGTAAGGTCATAAAACCCCCAACAATTTGATGTGATTTCTCTTTAAGCTGGCTCATTCTTAATCATCAAGCCCTTAAAGGGATATGAAACCCACATTTTTTCTTTCATGATTTAGAAAGAGCATGCAATTTTAAACAACTTTCTAATTTACATTTATTATCTTATTTAATTCATTCTCTTGATATTCTTTGTTGAAAAGCATATCTAGATAGGTTCAGTAGCTGCTGATTGGTGGCTAAACATAGATGGCTCATGTGATTGGCTCACCCATGTGCATTGCTATTTCTTCAACAAAGGATATCTAAAAAATGAAGCAAATTAGATAATAGACGTAAATGGGAATGTTGTTTAAAATTGTATTCTCCACCTGAATCATGAAATATTTTTGGGGGGTTTAGTGTCCCTTTAAGCTTAGCCGCACAGCCTGGAGTGAATGGTGTGCTGATATGAAATTCATAGCAATTCCAGAGGGAGGGGAAACATGGGTATCCTTTAAAATTGCCAGCAATATTAATAACACCGCCCATCACCTAGGAAAAAATCAGATGTTTCTTAAAAGAGATATCACCTCACACAATTTCCCTTGTTGCCAAATACTCACAATCTAAACCTCCCCTATCTTGTTATCAGTTCTAACTGCCAACATCTGAAAAAAAGATTTCCAGGGACACTTTGTAGCAGAACAGCCAAGTAAGTCAGTTGTGGCAGTATTGACCATGCCCACTGTTCATTTCCATAACTCCACCCATTTTGCTCCACTCACACATAATTTGCCTGCAATGGGCCAGATTACAAGTGGCATGCTATTTAGCTATTTCGCTTTCACCCAAACACCGTTGGAAGTAAACTAATGTGGGTGGGTTAGCGTGCATATTACAAGTTGAAAGTAAAATGTTTGCGCGTGACCGAAACCCAATGCATGCTAACTTTAGGATTTTGGATATCGCAAGCATGCTAACTTCTTCTACCCATAGATTTTAATAGAGTGCACTGTTAAAAACACGTATCGCTTGCACCGTAATCCAACACCATGTTATGCATATATTACATTTATAAGTTCTTCACATAGAAGAAAATGTATATATATGGATACAGGCGTACCTCAGAGACACACTAATTTTTTTGTTTCCCATTGCATATAAAAGTTATATTTACACTTTACTGTAATCTAAGTGTACAATAACATTATAGCCATAAAAAAACAATGTACATACTTTAATTAAAAAATACTTTATTGATAGAAAATGCTAACTCAATATGGGCATATGAGAAACTACTACTGTAAAATTAAAGATATCGATCGCAATTCAGTCCCTGATACTATCACAAACATTTCAATAAATAGGACACTAGCAGAACAATTGAAAGAATTGCTAATAAAGTTGTATTTAAAACAAGAGAAAAAAAGAATGGTACAATAAAAACTACCTCCTGTTGCCTTGGAAACGCTATCAATACATACGGAGAGACGTAAACAGGACACGCCCCTTACCCTGACGAAGTCACACATGTGAAGAAACGCGTCGGTGGGCAGGGCTTAATGGAGCAGTGTTTGGTGTGTGTATAAGTATCGAATAAATGCAGATATAGTTAACTTGTCTCAATATAAAATGTACTGAATCGCTTGAGTTGCTCACAGAATGACTATATAACTAGACTTCCTGCAGCAATGAATGTGAATGAGAAATAAGCGTTTAAGAAATTGTCCAGTATGGGGAAACCCGGAGGCTTGCAGGCAGGAGGATGCCATTGATTATATGGGTTTGAATACTGTGTGCTAATAGAAAATCCTCCGATCCTTAACCCCTTAAAGGAATTAATCAATGTTTGAAGCTGCATATCACACTGAAATTAGGCTCCAATTAAGCCTCATAGTGTTTTAAAACTTTTTCCAATTGCATGTAAATAAGGTGTAATGATTTAAAGAGACAGCGATATGACGTTAATGGTCTCTATAACCTTAGACACTAGCAATATCTATATTCTACCTAGTTTTTAAGTGTTTTCCAGTAAAGTGATTTTTGTTTAATTTTAGTAAATCCCTTTTCTCACTATATTGTTATAAAATAGGTGTTAATTAGACATTTTAAAGGGATTAGGAATTCCCCAACCCTTATAAATTCTTTTGAAAATATTTATTGAAAATAACCAAGTGAATAAAAACATTTCTTTCTAATAAAAACATATGTAGGTAGCTTACTCACTCCGCCTTTTTGAGCTTAAACATGGCTCTATATTGTATCTTACTGCCAGAAAGGGTGGTAATAGTACTAATGCATGTAAGTTTTTGACATCCATTATGGTAGGTAAAAATACGGTTGATATGTTGCTTTCGCAAAAGGGTTAAATAATTAAATCTTATGTATTACTGGTATCCAAGTGGGATAAAGGACAGATTGATGTATACTTCAGAGACTATGGGGCCGATTTATCAAATGTCTGTCCGACATGATCCACTCGGCGGATCATGCCCGACAGACATCGCTGAATGCCGACAGCATACGCTGTCGGCATTTAACATTACACAAGCAGTTCTGGTTAACTGCTTGTGCAATGCCACCACCCTGCCAATTCACGGGCAATCGGCTGCTAGCAGTGGGTGTCAATCAGCCCAATCGTATGAGATCGGCGGATTGATGTCCGCAGCCTCAGAGGCGGCAGACCAGTTAAGGAGCAGCAGTCTTAACTGCTGTTTCCAGCGAACCTGAAGGCTCATGCAGAAACAGGGGTATCAGGGGCCATTCGGCCCTTGATAAATCGGCCCCATTGGGTTAAATCACTGTTCTGTGTGTGTTACTGTCAGCCAGTGGGTATCACATAAAGTTTAAAATGCTGCCTTTTGTAGGTTACTGGCAAATAACAGGTTAAATTGTTTTTTGCGTTTTACTTATATCCAAGGGGAGCAAAATCACAGTCCTTGTTGACTCTTTAAGAAGAATGTTTTGCAAAGGGACAACAAAAAATGTATCTTTCAATGACCCAGACTAAAAGAATATACTGTCTCATTTAACCCAAACACAGCCATCAGGGAAATGTGATAATCATCCTATGCCTAATGCCTGATTATCCCCTAGATACTATAATAATAAGAGAGGCACACGCTTTATCTTCTTCATAATATGAGATATCAGAACTTTGTGTATAAAAACAAAATTAATCTATTTTGCTGCAATTTCTCTGAAATGCTTTATAGGGCCTTCAAGCAGCAAAGGAGTTAACTTAATTAGCCATGTAGCTATGCAACTGTGGATGCATGGTGTATGTCAAAGCGTTATTGAGGCGATGAACGTGCTTTTTATAGAGAGCAGTGATGTAAGGAGACACTGGGATTTATCAAGGAAAAGAAATAGTGATCTGACAACCAAGGTTATTTCCTTCCAAATTGTATCTGTTTGACAACTGTCCGTAGCAAGGGAATTTATATGGGAGGAAGATAGAGGCTTCTGTGATTCCGGCGTATACATGATACATTAAATTAACTAGCGCATTTGCTAGAGCAATTAGCCTCCTGCACGCCCACGTTCCAATTCCTGGCATGCACCAAACCACAGTTAGAAAGTCCAAACCCAGTACTTTATATAATAAGCTGACACTGCTTTTGTCATTTTTGGAACTCCACTGTTTAGCTGTGAAAAGTGACATCTGTTTAATGTTTCCCTTTTTTATTATCATACCCGTCATATCCACTGTAAAGGGGCTACTTACAAAAGTATCTGGGCAAGATTACAAGTGTTAGCGTAGGACGCGATAAGCAATATCACTGGACCGCACTAACATTAGCACTTAACTTGATATTACAAGTCCATGGTAAATTTCTTATCCCAGAGAAGGGTTACTGTGACCGACTTCATTCTAGCGCAAACTGTATTTTCAATAGATATGGCTTCAGCACTAAATAGCACTCATATTATACATTGAAAGTTGCATTCGAGTGAAAGACGAAACTGCGCTAGAATACTTAGAGTGACTTGAGACTAAGGGGTAGATGTAATAAATGTCGGGAGGACATGATCCGCTGTAGCGCATCATGTCTGCCGACATTGCTAAATGCCGACAGCATACGCTGTTGGCATTTAACATTGCACAAGCATTTCACAAAAAAAGGTTGTGGAATGCAGCCCCTGCACATTTGCGGCCGGTACCAGAGGATGTCAATCCTCCAGATCGTATCTGCTTCTTAACTACAACGACCGCTGCAGAAACTCTCCGCGATCCGGTAACTATGGGCGGATTAAGCAGCATCCGCTGCTTATTAAATCCGCCCCTGAAAATCAATAGATGATTTAGCCACTTTGCAGCATTTTGAAACCCTAGGCTACAGATTTTGCTTTTTGGCCTCTCTGCAGAGTGTGGTACAATGCACAGTTTTTACATAAAATCACAAGGTGCTTAATATTCCGTTAATAACTTTAATAACATGTTGTGTGCAGCTATTAAAAAAACTCAAGTTTTTAAACTAAATTAATAAAATTTGAGTTTAGTATCCCCTTAAAGAGACAAAATGCCTTTTATTACTATTGTTATAATATGTAAAATAGTTTCAAAACATGTAAAAGACATGTATATCCAATAATATCTCATATTTTATATATAACAGGACTATAAAATATATTTATTTATTTAATATTATATATTAGAGTAATACAAAATCTCAATATAAAAATATTTTTTACCAGTCTAAGTTTATTAAATATTTATGATTATATTTTGGGTGTATTTTGTGACTGAGTCAATCACAGGTTAAGATACCACGTGTAAAGCAAATCTTTTATGCTATTGGGTTACAGTTGCTAAGCAACCTACTATTTTGTTTTCTTAAAAAAAAACTACAAAATTGCTATATGTTAAAGGGACATTCCAGTCAAAATTTAAATGCACATGCCTGTATATGAATTACATCTTTAAATAGAAACATATTTGCAATATACATGTATTGGCAATAATGCTTCTAGTAAAAGTTATTGTTTTAGTGTTAACATTTTTCTCTGCACGTGCATGTGAAGCATAGCTAGATATTGTCACTGTACCCACATTTTAAATACTGCAGCTGCTCAGATCATCACTGGGGCTATTTAAAAAAGCAGTTTTTTTTTACGCCAGCCAATTGGTTAAAGGACCAGTAAATATAGTAGATTTGCATAATCAACAAATGAATGCTAAAAGACAATGTAATAGCACTTGGGGGTCAATTTTTGATGCCCCTTGTTTCCGGTGAGCCTTCATGTGCGGCGGACATGATATGCTACATCGTATCATGTCCGTCCGCATTATAATAAATAGGCCCCTTAGTCTGAACTTTAAATAAGTAGTAGCTTTTTTTCTGACAAATTTTATGTTATGTCTATTTCCACTCCTTCTGTATCATGTGACAGCCATCAGCCAATCACAAATGCATATACTATATATTCTGTGAATTCTTGCACATGCTCAGTAGGAGCTGGTGACTCATAAATTGTAAATATAAAAAGACTGTGCACATTTTGTTAATGGAAGTAAATTGGAAAATTGTTTAAAATTGCTGCTTTATCTGAATCATGAAAGTTTAATTTTGACTTGAGTGTCCCTTTAATGGGACAGTAAAGTAAAAATTAACATCACATGCTCTGTTTGAATCATGAAAGTTTTCAAACAATGCTGCCCCCTGCACATTCGCGGCCAATCGGCTGCTAGCAGGGGGTGTCAATTATCCCGATCGTATCTGATCGGGCTGATTTCAGTCCTCCGCCTCAGAGGTGGTGGATGAGTTAAGGCGCAAAGGTCTTAAAACCGCTGCTTTTTAAGTTAAGTTTCCAGCGAGCTGCTTGATAAATCTACCCCTTAAAGTAAAGTTTAAGGATTGATTTTTTTTCACAAAACACATCTACAACATATTAAAATAAACTATTACACTCAAAGATACATTTTTTAAGTAAAATATCTAATTTTAATAATGATAAAACAAGTTTAAAAGTGTTAAAGTGAATGTAAATTTTTCAATATTGTATTATATATAGTTGTAGAGAATCATACGCTAAAGCATACCGCCACAATCCTTTTTTAATAAAATGTATTATTGTGATGTTATTTTATCTTACAATTATCGATCATTCACTTACCCGCTCCTCCCACTCTCAGTTTGCTTATTCTCCCCCATCTTACGTAAACAGTGGCCCCACCTGCTGTTTATGTATCGGCACTGCGCGCTCCCGTGTATTCTTTCAATTGCGCATGCGTTACCATCAAAAGTATAATGGCTTCAACACAAAATAATAGTAAATATATCGCCGAATATTTTTGACAAGTATATAAACTAATTAGCGATATAGGACATAGTATTGTAAGTAATAGAAAATATATATTGCTTTTTCTTCATCAGAAAATTTGGTCAGATAGACAAGTAAAATCAAACACTGTACCGATATATGGAGCCCTTTCAGATCCACTAATCCAATCGGCACATTAGAAAGGAAATAAAAGGACTCCGTATAACATTGTATTGCGACGCCATGTTTCGGTATAATGCGCATGCGCGAAATGTGCACGAGCATATATTACATTAGCTCTACACTGCAAATGAACGCATGCGCAATGAAGACGTATTACGTCATTGTAACGGAGTGGGTCCCCCTGTGGTTAGAGACGTTATTGGCTATCAACACGTCAATCAAAAAATTGAGGAACGGAGCGCGAATGCCGGGAGGAGGTTGATTTCAGCGAAAACAAGGTTAAAATTAGAAAAATAAAGCTAACGATTGAAAAAGGTAAAATTTCATGAATGAAACTCTAGTTTTTTATTGACATATGTTGCGCAGGTGTTTAAAACAGAGGATGACTTTACATTCACTTTAAAAAGGATATGGTATATGGCAAAGTGTTTGACTGTTGTGGCTAAATAATCGTGCATAGGGACACTTTTAATGCATTTCATTTTACAGGACAGCAGGAAACCACGCCCTATATATATCAGAGAAGACCATGCACTATTTATCCTAGGAGGTCAGACACACTATATCACAGGAGACCACACACCATATATCACAAGAGACCACAATCTCTATATCACAGAAGACCACAAACTATATATCATATAAAACCATACATGATATATCACAGAACACCATGCAATATGTTTTACAGAAGAATAGCTACTATAAATGACAGTAGACCAGACACACTATATAACAGTAGACCACACTAAAGATATCATATCACAACAGACTATACACTCTATATCACAGAAGACCAAAAATCATATCTCATAGAAAACCAAACTATATATCACATAACACCATGCACTATATATCACATAACACCATGAACTATATATCACAGGAGACCACACACTATATATCACAGGAGACCACACATTATATATCACAAGAGACCACACACTATATATCACATAACACCATGCACTATATATCACAGGAGACCACACATTATATATCACAGGAGACCACACATTATATATCACAGGAGACCACACATTATATATCACAGAAGACCACACACTATATATCACAGGAGACCGCACACTATATATCACAGGAGACCACACACTATATATCACATGAGACCACACATTATATATCACAGGAGACCGCACATTATATATCACAGGAGACCGCACACTATATATCACAGGAGACCACACACTATATATCACAGGACACCACACACTATATATCACAGGAGACCGCACACTATATATCACAGGAGACCACACACTATATATCACAAGAGACCGCACATTATATATCACAGGAGACCACACATTATATATCACAGGAGACCGCACACTATATATCACAGGAGACCACACACTATATATCACAGGAGACCACACATTATATATCACAGGAGACCACACATTATATATCACAGGAGACCACACATTATATATCACAGAAGACCACACACTATATATCACAGGAGACCACACATTATATATCACAGGAGACCGCACATTATATATCACAGGAGACCGCACACTATATATCACAGGAGACCGCACACTATATATCACAGGAGACCACACATTATATATCACAGAAGTACACACACTATATATCACAGGAGACCGCACATTATATATCACAGGAGAGCGCACACTATATATCACAGGAGACCGCACACTATGTATCACAGGAGACTGCACACTATATATCACAGGAGACCACACACTATATATCACAGGAGACCACACACTATATATCACAGGAGACCACACACTATATATCACAGGAGACCACACACTATATATCACAGGAAGCCACACACTATATATCACAGGAGACCGCACAGTATATATCACAGGAGACCACACACTATATATCACAGGAGACCACACATTATATATCACAGAAGACCACACACTATATATCACAGAAGACCACACACTATCTATCACAGAAGACCACACATTATATATCACAGGAGACCACACACTATATATCACAGAAGACCACACACTATATATCACAAGAGACCACACACTATATATCACAGGAGACCACACACTATATATCACAAGAGACCGCACACTATATATCACAGGAGACCCCACATTATATATCACAGGAGACCGCACACTATGTATCACATAACACCATGCACTATATATCACAGGAGACCACACACTATATATCACAGGAGACCGCACAATATGTATCACATAACACCATGCACTATATATCACAGGAGACCACACATTATATATCACAGGAGACCACACACTATATATCACAAGAGACCGCACACTATATATCACAGGAGACCACACATTATATATCACAGGAGACCGCACACTATGTATCACATAACACCATGCACTATATATCACAGGAGACCACACACTATATATCACAGGAGACCACACACTATATATCACAGGAGACCACACATTATATATCACAGGAGACCGCACACTATATATCACAGGAGACCGCACATTATATATCACAGGAGACCACACATTATATATCACAGGAGACCGCACACTATATATCACAGGAGACCACACACTATATATCACAGGAGACCACACATTATATATCACAGAAGACCACACATTATATATCACAGAAGACCACACACTATATATATCACAGAAGACCACACACTATATATCACAGAAGACCACACACTATATATCACAGAAGACCACACACTATATATCACAGGAGACCGCACACTATATATCACAGGAGACCACACACTATATATCACAGGAGACCACACATTATATATCACAGAAGACCACACACTATATATCACAGAAGACCACACACTATATATCACAGAAGACCACACACTATATATCACAGGAGACCACACACTATATATCACAGGAGACCACACACTATATATCACAGGAGACCACACATTATATATCACAGAAGACCACACACTATATATCACAGAAGACCACACACTATATATCACAGAAGACCACACACTATATATCACAGGAGACCACACACTATATTTCACAGGAGACCGCACACTATATATCACAGGAGACCGCACATTATATATCACAGGAGACCGCACACTATGTATCACAGGAGACCGCACACTATATATCACAGGAGACCACACATTATATATCACAGGAGAGCGCACACTATATATCACAGGAGACCGCACACTATGTATCACAGGAGACTGCACACTATATATCACAGGAGACCACACACTATATATCACAGGAGACCACACACTATATATCACAGGAGACCACACACTATATATCACAGGAGACCACACACTATATATCACAGGAAACCACACACTATATATCACAGGAGACCGCACAGTATATATCACAGGAGACCACACACTATATATCACAGGAGACCACACATTATATATCACAGAAGACCACACACTATATATCACAGAAGACCACACACTATCTATCACAGAAGACCACACATTATATATCACAGGAGACCACACACTATATATCACAGAAGACCACACACTATATATCACAAGAGACCACACACTATATATCACAGGAGACCACACACTATATATCACAAGAGACCGCACACTATATATCACAGGAGACCCCACATTATATATCACAGGAGACCGCACACTATGTATCACATAACACCATGCACTATATATCACAGGAGACCACACACTATATATCACAGGAGACCGCACAATATGTATCACATAACACCATGCACTATATATCACAGGAGACCACACATTATATATCACAGGAGACCACACACTATATATCACAAGAGACCGCACACTATATATCACAGGAGACCACACATTATATATCACAGGAGACCGCACACTATGTATCACATAACACCATGCACTATATATCACAGGAGACCACACACTATATATCACAGGAGACCACACACTATATATCACAGGAGACCACACATTATATATCACAGGAGACCGCACACTATATATCACAGGAGACCGCACATTATATATCACAGGAGACCACACATTATATATCACAGGAGACCGCACACTATATATCACAGGAGACCACACACTATATATCACAGGAGACCACACATTATATATCACAGAAGACCACACATTATATATCACAGAAGACCACACACTATATATATCACAGAAGACCACACACTATATATCACAGAAGACCACACACTATATATCACAGAAGACCACACACTATATATCACAGGAGACCGCACACTATATACCACAGGAGACCACACACTATATATCACAGGAGACCACACATTATATATCACAGAAGACCACACACTATATATCACAGAAGACCACACACTATATATCACAGAAGACCACACACTATATATCACAGGAGACCACACACTATATATCACAGGAGACCACACACTATATATCACAGGAGACCACACATTATATATCACAGAAGACCACACACTATATATCACAGAAGACCACACACTATATATCACAGAAGACCACACACTATATATCACAGGAGACCACACACTATATTTCACAGGAGACCGCACACTATATATCACAGGAGACCGCACATTATATATCACAGGAGACCGCACACTATGTATCACAGGAGACCGCACACTATATATCACAGGAGACCACACACTATATATCACAGGAGACCGCACACTATATATCACAGGAGACCACACACTATATATCACAGTAGACCGCACATTATATATCACAGGAGACCGCACACTATATATCACAGGAGACCACACACTATATATCACAGGAGACCGCACATTATATATCACAGGAGACCGTACACTATATATCACAGGAGACCGCACACTATGTATCACAGGAGACCGCACACTATATATCACAGGAGACCACACACTATATATCACAGGAGATCACACACTATATATCACAGGAGACCGCACACTATATATCACAGGAGACCACACACTATATATCACAGGAGACCACACATTATATATCACAGAAGACCACACACTATATATCACAGAAGACCACACACTATATATCACAGAAGACCACACACTATATATCACAGGAGACCACACACTATATATCACAGGAGACCGCACACTATATATCACAGGAGACCACACACTATATATCACAGGAGACCACACATTATATATCACAGGAGACCACACAATATATATCACAGAAGACCACACACTATATATCACAAGAGACCACACACTATATATCACAGAAGACCACACACTATATATCACAAGAGACCACACACTATATAATCACAGAAGACCACACACTATATATAACAAGAGACCACACACTATATATCACAGAAGACCACACACTATATATCACAAGAGACCACACACTATATATCACAGAAGACCACACACTATATATCACAAGAGACCACACACTATATATCACAAGAGACCGCACACTATATATCACAGGAGACCACACATTATATATCACAGGAGACCGCACACTATGTATCACATAACACCATGCACTATATATCACAGGAGACCACACACTATATATCACAGGAGACCGCACACTATATATCACAGGAGACCACACACTATATATCACAAGAGACCACACACTATATATCACAGGAGACCACACACTATATATCACAAGAGACCGCACACTATATATCACAGGAGACCACACATTATATATCACAGGAGACCACACATTATATATCACAGGAGTCCGCACACTATGTATCACATAACACCATGCACTATATATCACAGGAGACCACACATTATATATCACAGGAGACCACACATTATATATCACAGGAGACTGCACACTATATATCACAGGAGACCACACATTATATATCACAGAAGACCACACACTATATATCACAGAAGACCACACACTATATATCACAAGAGACCGCACACTATATATCACAGGAGACCACACATTATATATCACAGGAGACCACACACTATATATCACAGGAGACCGCACACTATATATCACAAGAGACCGCACACTATATATCACAGGAGACCACACACTATATATCACAGGAGACCACACATTATATATCACAGGAGACCACACACTATATATCACAGGAGACCACACATTATATATCACAAGAGACCGCACACTATATATCACAGGAGACCACACATTATATATCACAGGAGACCACACACTATATATCACAGGAGACCACACATTATATATCACAGGAGACCACACACTATATATCACAGGAGACCACACATTATATATCACAGGAGACCGCACACTATATATCACAGGAGACCGCACACTATGTATCACAGGAGACCACACATTATATATCACAGGAGACCACACACTATATATCACAGGAGACCACACATTATATATCACAGGAGACCGCACACTATATATCACAGGAGACCGCACACTATATATCACAGGAGACCACACATTATATATCACAGGAGACCACACACTATATATCACAGGAGACCACACATTATATATCACAGGAGACCACACATTATATATCACAGGAGACCGCACACTATATATCACAGGAGACCACACATTATATATCACAGGAGACCGCACACTATATATCACAGGAGACCACACACTATATACCACAGGAGACCACACATTATATATCACAGGAGACCACACATTATATATCACAGGAGACCGCACACTATATATCACAGGAGACCGCACACTATATATCACAGAAGACCGCACATTATATATCACAGGAGACCACACACTATATATCACAGGAGACCACACATTATATATCACAGAAGACCACACATTATATATCACAGGAGACCACACATTATATATCACAGGAGACCACACATTATATATCACAGGAGACCACACATTATATATCACAGGAGACCGCACATTATATATCACAGGAGACCACACATTATATATCACAGGAGACCACACACTATATATCACAGGAGACCACACACTATATATCACAGGAGACCACACATTATATATCACAGGAGACCACACACTATATATCACAGGAGACCACACATTATATATCACAGAAGACCACACATTATATATATCACAGGAGACCACACATTATATATCACAAGAGACCACCCACTATAGGGTAGATTTATCATACCCCAGGTGGACATGATTCGCGAATCATGTCCACCCTTCATACGCTGTCGGCATTTAACATTGCACAAGCAGTTCTGGTGAACTGCTTGTGCAGTGCCTCCCCCTGCAGATTCACGGCTAATTGGCCGCTAGCAGAGAGTATCAATCAACCCGATCATATAAGATCGGGCTGATTGCTGTTTGCCGTCTCAGAGGCGGTGGACGAGTTAAGGAGCAGCGGTCTTAAGACTGCACACTATATATCACACAAGGGTACACAGCATTGTATATCAAACGCAGTTTCTGTTTATAAGCTTTGCAGTCAGTTCCAGTAAAAGCCACTAAGTACAATAATAAAAAAATAAGTCTCTTTGGGACCAATACGATTTTCATTCTTGTCAGTTGTAGGAAATGATGTGCCAAATGTTTTACTTGTTTATTTTTCTTTCAGAAATGTATAAAACGTTGAAAGATGTCAGGATTTATGTTTTATTTCTCCAGTGTTGTGGTTCTCTGGGTACTGATAGAAGTAATAGTAACAGACAATAATTAGATTTTACGCATTAAGATAAGTGAGGCTTGGTTAAGTAAGGTGATTTACTACTTAATGCATATGAACAATATCCATGCGGCTCAGTTTTTTCTAACAAATACCTCATAATTCAAAGTCGCAGGTTGAAATCATTGCACATTTTTTTTTTTTATTGTCATTTAAAGGGACAAGGAAACAAAATTAAAATGTCATAATTCAAGTGGAGAGTATAATTTATATTCTCTATAGTTGTGGAATAATGTCAAGAGAAACTATCTTTTCCGGACTGAGCATAGGGCATACAGGGCATACAGGGCATTTGCCCATTGTCTAGAACCTGTTGCCTTAGCCCTGCCCAGTCGCCAGAATTATTGTCTGTGCATGATGCAGGGCCAGCCCTTCCGTGCCTCTGCCTGTATCAGGGTACCAGGAACCAGAGACGGAAAATGCTAAATTAATCACACCTTTATTAAAAAAATAACAAAAAATTATAACGAGTCCAAAAGCCAAATGACAAGCCAGGAGTCAAAGCCAGAGCAGATAGTCAGACGAGCCGGTTCAGGAACTAAAGTGAGTAGTCAGACGAACCGGGGTCAGGAACACAAAGATCAGCAAAGTCAGGAACTAGTTAGGGATCAGGAACCAGAAGGGACTTCAAACAAGCCAGGTTATACACAGAGTCAGGAACACAGGAACTCACAGAGAGATCAGAGACAACGCAAGGGAAAAGGCAAACAGGACTGAAGCAGTTAAATAGGGAGTGAGGACATCATCATTCTGGGACTGACACCTGTTCTCCAGTTTGGCCATAAGATGGAGCCTGGGAGTAGTGAGCAGCGTTACACACTCTGCTACGGGCAAGGAAAAAAGACAGGTGTGTCTAAAATGGCAGCCAAGATAAAAAGCAGCATATAACTATTGAAGTCAAGGTGAAACCCTGACACCCTGTCCTGTTGTGTCTGTGATCCAGGTCAGAAATGGTCCGCCCGCGATCTGTTTCTGTGAGCTGGCTCAGGATTGGGTCCTGCCTCCCAGCATTAAATTGATACTTCATGCAGTGGCTGGCTCTGTAGAGCTGTCTCCTCTGATAGATTTGCATTCAGTGCAGGATTGGCTTCAGACAGCTTCACACCATGATAGGTAAGGAGTATAAATGGATTATTGCTGCCCATATGAAAAAAAAAGTTCTATAAAGAAGCAGAGAAGGCGCCACATACTATAGCATAATTCTGTGAGATATATAAGGTAACGAAATAGATAACTCAGATGCACTCACGTTTAGCAAAGCACCAAGATGTGATGCAGGCTGGGCATGCCGGAACCTTAGAGTTGTCCGGTAAAACTCTCCTCTCAGGCAAGATCTCCCCCAATGCCAGATGGTAATCACAGGATAATAGTGCTGTTTGAGGCAGGTGTATTATCAACTCCAGCAATAACAGGTGTAAAAACCAAGCAGGGATGTCCAGACAGGCAAAGTAGCAAGTAGTATGAATAAAAGTGTTTATTTGTAACACATTAAAAACACAGCAACGCGTTTCTCAGTATCCAGTACTGTTTCCTCAGGCTGATAAAACTATACAATACTTGCTACTAGATATACACAAATGAGGCCAATCAAAAAGTTGTTTGAACAGACAACACCCTCATTTACCTTAATTGGTCACATGATTCACAGGTAAATACATATTCCTCCCTCCCATTCATACAATAGATATAATAGATTGCGCCAACGTGAAACATTCTGGATATACCAATTGGGTACTTTATATCCGAATGGCCTTAATATGAATATGGATTTGGTAGCTTTCAACCAATAAGTACATCTATGAAATTTAAATGATATGTTCACTTATGTTGTGCACTTTAATACAAGTAAGCATAATCACTAACGTTAAGCATTCACGTTTTATTTTATACACTATTTACACATATTATAATTAGGAGCATAGCAATACTATTGCACACTTTATTATTTATTAGTATCTTATTATTTATATATTGTAGGAACTTCAGAAGGCGATTTATATATCGCCATTTATATTGGCACACCTACAACAATAGATCACATTCACTAAGGATATTATAATCCTTGTATTAATCCATAGCACATTGAGACACCACAATGTCCATTATAGTGGTTATGAAACCCCACACTTTATTTACTTTAGTAATTTTTTATCACATTACATACACGGAATTGTTATTTGATTGGCTGAAATGGCCAACTCCTACTTTTTTATGACACGCAGAAAAACATTAGTATAAAATAATCTCAGTCTATTATATAATCTTTAAATATATGTACATCCAATATGGATTAGCGCACAGCTTTCATTTATTGTATGTTGAAAGTTCGCTATTATATTCAATTAGCCGCATATAGATCAGAAAATTTCGTAGAATACATATGGAGCTGTGTGATTGGCAGTTTGTGTCAAGGGCGTGTATTACCTTTATGACCAGCGCCCATAGGAAATCAATACGTCACGAGCACCTCCTTCATTGGCTAACGTGTAGCCTGTGTGTACACTGTCACGGCTCACCGCCATTAGACGATATTGTGATCGAGGGAAAGTACTTTTAAGTATTATTATTTTTCACATATAAATCTTAGCCCCACAACATGGACACTAAGGTAATGTCTATCGAGAGGTGCCAAAAGTGTATCATAACACAAATATCAGACCACAAATATTATATCAAAGCATATGCTGACATTTACTGATGTGCTTGAGGCTTTATTTTAGATGAATATACGATCTGCCATATATTTAAAGCAGTTAGCATAGAGGATAGTTAATCACATTGACGTTGAGATTTTATTTGTGTGAATAGCACAATAGAGATTATCTTTATCAAGTGATATCAACAGATATATAGATATATATATTTTGATAACAATAAGGGGATGTTTATATACACATCTAAGCAACATATTGCTGTTATACATATGAATACACATGTATTTTAACTTGTTGTATATCTATGATGTTAACTAATACATGCATATGGGAAATGCTAACAAAAATATTTTGTATTTACCTGTGAATCATGTGACCAATTAAGGTAAATGAGGGTGTGTCTGTTCAAACAACTTTTTGATTGGCCTCATTTGTGTATATCTAGTAGCAAGTATTGTATAGTTTTATCAGCCTGAGGAAACAGTACTGGATACTGAGAAACGCGTTGCTGTGTTTTTAATGTGTTACAAATAAACACTTTTATTCATACTACTTGCTACTTTGCCTGTCTGGACATCCCTGCTTGGTTTTTACACCTGTTATTGCTGGAGTTGATAATACACCTGCCTCAAACAGCACTATTATCCTGTGATTACCATCTGGCATTGGGGGAGATCTTGCCTGAGAGGAGAGTTTTACCGGACAACTCTAAGGTTCCGGCATGCCTAGCCTGCATCACATCTTGGTGCTTTGCTAAACGTGAGTGCATCTGAGTTATCTTTTTCGTTACCTGATATATCTCACAGAATTATGCTATGTGGCGCCTTCTCTGCTTCTTTATAGAAATTTCTTGATGTGGATGTCCTTATACTTCGAGGAGAGCTGCCAGATATCGTTATAACCTCACCTTGGATACTCTTGTGACTATTTTGTGTATTTGGGACTTTTTGTACTCATATATATATATGTGTGTATATAACACTTCTACATTTATTTATAGGTTACTTTATATATTGGTTTAACTCTGTTACTCTGTGGTGAACCATTATATTGTGTATATATATGTATTAATTTTACACTACCATCTGGTGACACCATTTGAGTTATATATACTGCATACTCTATATGATAGCGCCCCTATATTATACTCAGTTTGGGTATTTTATATTATGAAAAAAAAAGTACTGTTCTTGGTGTCTGGACCTGTGTCCTTACCCTTTTACAGGGTATAAATGCAGGCGTCTCAGAAGTCTCAAATGAGACCAGGCCGACATATCTAGGGGCCTCTTTCAGCCTTTGGGGCCGATTTATCAAGGGCCGAATGGCCCCTGATGCCCCTGTTTCCGCGCAAGTCTTCAGGCTCGCCGGAAACAGCAGTTATGTAGCAGCGGTCTTAAGATCACTGCTTCTTAACTTGTCTGCCTGCTCTGAGCGGCGGACAGCAATCAACCCGATCAGATACGATCGGGAATATCCTAGTACTGTGGGTGTATGGAGAAGTTAAAGCCAACTTTTATTCAGCAAATTTAAAAACATCATATACATACAAGCAGCATATGTTAGATACCCTGACGCATTTCGCGCTACACACATCCTTAGTCTTAGGTAAAAGAGTAGTAACTTCCATTAATGTATAAAGTTGTGGCAGCCAATCAATAATATGTAACTCCTTCATTCCTATCATAAAATAGCTGCTGCATACTCATGCACAAGGAAACTTAAAGGGACAGTCGTCACCAGAAGTTTTGTTGTTTAAAAAGAAAGATAATCCCTTTATTGCCCATTCCCCAGTTTTGCATAACCAACACAGTTATATAAATACACTTTTTACCTCTGTGATTACCTTGCATCTAAGCCTCTGCAAACTGCCCCATTATCTCATCAGATGCCTGATGAAACAGCCAGTCTGGCTGAGAAACGCGTTGCAACTGTTTTTAAACATTTGTTGTTGTTATTTCTATTGTTTGGATATATTGCATATATCCTCACTTTTAAATAAATCATATTTTAACTATTCTTTGGAAGCCTGAGCTTTGCTTATTCTCTGGAGTACCTGGACCCAACATCCTGCTGCAGGATCAGTGTAGCTGGGTCACTGTTAATTCCCCAGCCTGCATCATTTAGCACATGGATGCTGCTCATTTTGTATTACATTATCTACTTGACCTGTGTTTACAACCTTTCGCACTGACTTGCACTAGGAGGCGCCCTCTTTTTGTGATTTTTTTTCACAGATTACATTAAGCAATAAGAGCCTGCTACTTAGTGGTGACCAGCCAAAGAACAAGTTGCTGACCTGGCTGAGTGCTTCTCTTTTGGTAAATAAGTATTAAGACCCTTGGAAAGTGTCCTTAAGGATGATTGAACTCCCTGCCCAATGTGCTTAGAAAGTTATGACTGTACCTTACTGAGGCTCATAGAAGTTGTAAACAATAGTCTGTGGTTGCCATTTCTAGTTCTGAGAATGATTACATACTGCCCCTTTAAATATGTGTATTATGACCCTGGGTAAAGTCTTCCTAAGGGCGGTGGGGAAGCCATATGTGGACTCCTTGCCCAATATGCTTAGAGGGATACTGCTATAATCACGAGGCTCACACAATGTCCAAAATGATTGTCTAGGGATGCTGTGTTCCTTGTTCAAATAAGGTATGCCGGGTACTATGGGAAAAGACATTGGGGTCTATTTATTATGGTGTGAGCGGACATGATCCGATATTGCAGATCATCTCCGCTGCACATCGATAAGTGCCTACAGCATACGGTGTCAGCATTTATCATTGCACCAGCAGTTCTTATGAACTGCTGGTGCAATTGCGCCCCTTGCAGATTCGCGGCCGCTAGCAGGGGGTGTCAATAACCCTGATCGTATTCGGGTTGATTTCTGTCTAACGCCTCAGAGCAGGCGGACAGGTTATGGAGCAGGCGGTTGCTGCTTCATAACTTCTGTTTGATAAATATGCCCCATTAACTTAAGGAAACTTCTTCTCAGTAAAGGGACTAAATAAAGCTACTCCCAGATGGTGACGCACCAAAGAACAAGTTTCTTGTTGACTGCTGTTCCGTTTTTAAATATGTGCAGTAAAACCCTTGGGAAAGTCTCCCTAAGGATGATGGTGGAAACCCGATTTGGACTCCCTGCCAAATGTGTCTAAATGGATACTTGAGTCCATAATTCTTTTTTAAATATGTATATTATGACCCTGGGCAAAGTGTCTCAAAGGATGATAGGGGAAACCAGATGTGGGTTCCCTGCCCAAGGTCCCTAGAGAGATATGGCCGCACCTCACTAATAAGGCCCCAAAATGCCATCTGGTGCTGCTGTTTCTCATTTAGAGGAACATTGCCTGAGTCCCTAGGGCTGGACTGTCCAATTTAGATGGGATGCTTCAGGAAAGCTCTTCTCCGGGATAAACATAACTTGGTTAAATTAAGTTGCTCCTAGGTGGTGACCCACCAAAAAACAAGCTACCAAGCTGTTGCTTGTCCCTAGTTGGGTGCTTCTCTTTCTTTAAAGGGGCATGACACCCAAAATTTTCTTGCATGAGTCACACTTAGCATACAATTTTATACAAGTTTCCATTTTATTTCTGTTATCTAATTTGTCAAAGGAGCAGTAATTCACTAATGGGAGCTAGCTGACTACATTGGATGAGCTAATTACAAGAAGAATATATGTTAAGCTAATATAGTAGTGCATTGATATTTCTGAGTCTACCTAGTTATGCTTTACAAAAGACCAAAGCAAATGTCATAATATAAGCAAATTGGAAAGTTACATAAAATCGCATGATGTTTCTGAGTAATAAAAGTTAATTTTTTCTATATTGTCCCTTTAAATACAGTACTTTGCAAAATTCTTAGGCCACCACCAACTTTGTTGTTTTAGCAAAGTTTTAATGACCAACCATATTTATTTTTCAGTCTCTTTATTAAGATACAAACAGAAAATACGTACACAAAATATGAAAAAAAAAAATTCAGAACAAAATGGCTTCTTCAAGCAAAAGTCAGTATTTAGTGTGACCTCCCTTTACACTAAACACATCTTGAACTCTTTTGGGGAGACTGTCCTGGATTTTTCTGAATTATTCTTCTGGCATATTATACCAGGCTTCTTTCAGCACTTCCCAGAGTTCTTCTTTAGATTTATTAGATTTAGGTTGTCTTTTATTTATTTCTCTGTTAAGGTGATCCCATACTGCCTATTTAATATTCAGGTCTGGACTCTGCTGTTCTTCTCTCAAAATATGAATTCACTGCATTAGCAGTGTGCTTGGGATCGTTATCATGCTGAAAAATACCATTCCCAATCAGGCACTTTCCAGAAGGAATTGCATGATGAATTAAAACCTGTCTGTACTTTTCATAATTTATGATCCCATCAATTCTGACAATATTGGCAACACTACTGGCAGAAATTCACCAGGACAGACCCTCCACCATGTTTCACTGAAGGCCACAAGCACTCATTCTTCTATCTCTCTCCAACTCTTCTCACATATTGTTGGCGATTGGACCCAAAAATGTCAAACTTTATGTCACTCCATAATACTCTTTGCCACTGATCTTCATTCCAATCTTTGTGAGCTTTAGCAAATCTTAGCCTTTTCCCCCGTTACGCTTTCAGAAAAAGGGGCTTCTTGGCTGCTATCCTTCCACAAAGACCATTCCTGATCAAACTTCTTCGGACTGTAGAAAGGTCAACTTGGCATCCAGATGCTGAACCAGGTCCATACTGGAATTCTTCTAGTCTCTCAAAGAAGAAACTCTGAGAAACTTGTCATCAGATTCTGAAAGTTTTTTTTGCCTTCCAGTCATTTTTTGTCCTTGATCTCTCCTGATTCTTTAAATTTCTTTATAACAGCTTGAATACCAAATCTTGAGTATCCAGTGTGTTTGCTAATTTCTCTTTGAGAGTGACCTTGTTGATTCTAAAAGGCCAATTTATCACAGCCCTAATGGGGCCATATAATCCTGTTTCCGCACCGCCGGAAACAGGAGTTAAGAAGCAAAGGTTTTAAGACCGCTGCTTCTTAACTCGTACGCCTGCTCTGAGGCGGAGGACATCAATCCGCCCGATCTCATATGATCGAGTTGATTGACACCCCCTGATTTATCACGGCCCTAATGGGGCCATATACCCCTGTTTCCCGCGTGACCCTTCAGGTTTTCCGGAACCAGGAGTTAAGAAGCAGCTGTCTTAAGACCGCTGCTCCTTAACTCGTACGCCTGCTCTGAGGTGGTGGACATCAATCCGCCCGATCTCATACGATCGAGTTGATTGACACCCCCTGCTGAATCTGCAGGGGACGGCATTGCACAAGCAGTTCACCAGAACTGCTTGTGCAATGATAAATGCTGACTGCGTATGCTGTTGGCATTTATCGATGTCAGGCGGACATGATCACTACAGCAGATCATGTCCACCAGACACTTGATAAATCGGCCCCTAAGTGATAATTTTGCAAGAAAACAAGTACGTTGTTTGCTGTTTTTCCCCCACAATCTGTTTCTTTTTATATTTACTTTGCTTTAACATATTAGTCTTTACCAAAGGAGCACTGTTTAATATCCCTTTAAGGTGTTTAATGTTCCTTTAATGTATCACCTATCAGTAGATTTAACAAATGGATAGTGCTTTTTTTGGCACTCCATATTTTAACAAATACATTGAGGATGCACTCACCCATCTTCTACAATGAGGGTAATTCCCATGCTGTATCCTCAGGGCCATGCCTTCATTTGGCCCCTTCACGTAACCAAAATCTCTGAACTTCCCCAGTACTCCCAGTAATAAAGAAAATGACAGCGTCTTACCGCTGCAGCATAAAAATTAAATATAGATCACAGAGTAAGGAGACCACCCGAGAGGAAATGAAAACATAAAAAGCTTTTATTGTTACATTACTGGTAGACACTTAGATCATTAGTACTATGGCATCTGACGAGTTTTACACTTTAACTTGTGCTGTTTTCTTTAACGTATATCAAATAATGTTCTCAAAATCTTGGTGAACTGAAAGACTCCTGGAACTAATCTTGGACAAAAAAAATGTTTTTAATTAATGATTCATCCGAAAATATTTATGTCAGGGCACATGCGTAGTAAATAAGGTGGAAGCATGGCCATGAGTCCTACAAGGCAAATATAGGGCTCCATTTATAAAGCTCTGATATGAGCTTCAGAGCCCCATCAGTTTCAGGATAGCACAAGCGAGCCTGCAGCTGAGAGTTAATTAAGCAGCAGCAGTAATCAGACCATTGTTTGTTAACCCACTATGTCACCTGGACTTTTCCGACCGGGGAGGTAGACAGCTCTCGCTGGTGTAATTCGCTGCACATAAGCAATGGGCAGGGTTGCACACTTCCGCGAGTGCGCAATGATAAATGTAGGCAGCATATTGCTGCCCAGTGCCCAAAAGATGCGATGCCGGCAGACATGGGACAAAAAGGAGTATGTCCCAGTCCGCCCGGTCTTTAATAAATCTGGCCCATAGAACTGAGTGTGGACTCATGTGTAGCAGTTTAGTCCCTTGTGTAGATTGTATGCTTGCAGCTTTCTTTGACAGTAAGTGGGTTAAGAATTATTTTATATGCATGAAAGAACATTTGGTACCTTGCTGTCCCCTTTAAACGCCAGCTCCTGTGAGGGATAGCTTTTATCGCAGATTGCTGTCACAATTCAGTAGTCCGTGAAGCAGCTTTACTGTGCGGTAGAGATCTAATAATATGCAAAACGTTTCAGTCACACCAAGAAGTCAATTCACCTTCCATGAGCTTGTGACAAGGCTACTTCTGTTGATAAAATTAATGTGACAAATTTATCAACAAACAAACAAAAAAAACCCTTTAATTTTTTATTCTGTTGTTTAGTTTACACTATTATGCAAAGTAATTTGACCTACCAGAGGTCAATTTTTTTTATACATGTTTAAAAAAAAAAAAAATCTAGCTTAAATGATCAACTGATACAGCACACACAACCTCACATGCACACATGCAGGCACACAAGCAAACATGCACACAACCTCACATGCACACATGCAGACACACACACAAACATGCACACAACCTCACATGCACACATGCAGACACACACACAAACATGCACATAACCTCACATGCACACATGCAGACACGCACACAACCTCACATGCACACATGCAGACACACACACAAACATGCACACAACCTCACACACACACACACACAAATTTCAATTTCCAATAAGATACTTTAAAACATTAAAATATAGTAATATTTCACTGAGTGCTAAATACTGTAGTCACTGTGAAAGTCTGTTGACAGGTGTATCTTAGTATTTTAGCTTACATAGCAATGTTATAAATCTCAAACATCATCCAAATGTTCCCAACTATACAAATTCTGTTTTTCAAATGCTTATGTCAATGTGAATAACAATTCCAAAGTCTTTGAGCCTTTTAACAAATATACTCAAGCTGTATGGTGGGGATAGCTAAACTGATGTTATGCCTAAGTCTGCATTTATGGAAGAAATATCATGATCTGCCTATAATGTGGTTCCAGTTAGTGTGTGCAAATTTACTGTTGTTTTTTTAAATTTAGTTCAGAAGTATTGCATTCACGTCTGTCAGTACTTTGTCAGTTAATTAAAGGGATATGAAACCCAAACATGTTCTGTTGTGATTTAGACAGACCATACCATTTTTAAAAAATGAGAAATTCCAGTTTACTTCTATTATCAAATTTAAATTCGTCCCCGTGATAGTCTGTATTGAAAAGCTACCTAGGTAGGCATCTGAAGCAATAAAATGCAGGAAATAGTGCTGCCATCTAGTGCTCTTGCAAATTAATTACATTCTTGCAAAAATGCTGCCATATAGAGCTCAATACATCCCTGCATTTCAAGAAAAGATACTGAGACAACAAAGAAAAATTGATATTAGAAGTGAATTAGAACGTTGTTTATAATCACACGCTCTATCTGAATAAGGAGAGATACATTTTGGGTTTCATATCCCTTTAAATTCAATCCAGTTTAGATTAATGGACTAGCAATACAAATGGAGCTGTTTATTGCATTCTGAGTCTCACTCCACAAACTGGATGGACTTTGAAGTCTCAGAAAGTATCTAATGTAAGCTCAGGGACATCCCCTGTCTTTAACAGAAGTAACTGTGACTTGATTGATGATTTACTTCAAACGTTTTTTTTAAAAGCTGCTTTTTATTGGTAATACACAAGGGATCTTGTAGTTATTTATTTTATTGGGTTTACAATCTGAATTGTTTGCTGCTATGGGGTATAGAGGTTTGCCAAACAATCTCAGTTTAGGCACAGGCCTAATTTGCATTTGACGTTTTGTGTGGACACTGAACCGAATCTTTTTTTCATAATTCAAATACAGCAGCAATTTTAAACAGCTTTCTAATTTACTTCTATTATCATGTTTCTTGGTATTTTTATTTCAAAAATAAAGCTTAAGAGCTTGCCCATCTTTGGTTCAGCTCCTGGGTAGCGCTTTCTGATTGGTTATCCAGGGTGTTGAACAAAAAATGGGCTCCTAAGCTTTACATTCATGCTTTTTCAAATAAAGATACAAAGAGAATGAATAAAAAATGATAATAGGAGTAAATTAGAAAGTTGCTTAAAATTGCATGCTCTATTATGAAAAAAAAAATTGGGTTCAGTATCCCTTTAATGAATGTTAACTATAGCTACCGGCAGAGGCTTTTGGCTATTTTCGGCATCCATATTTATTTATGTGAGACTTCAGCACACAAATATCTGTGCAAATTCAGACATTTGTGTCTTATACTAACAAACCAAGTAGTTGAATGATGCTGCCTGCAGTCATATTCAGCATTCGTTTAGTAAAAATGCCAGATACATAATCTAAGTCACTGGTATAGAACCCCAAATCATAAAATGCTAATAACCTTCCACACAATATTTTGCACTAGCTACCTGCCTAGCTGTTTACTGATCAATATAGCTTATCCCTGACCCTAAAAGCAGGTTAGAAATAGCAGCCGTCTGGAACTTGAAAACAGAGGGGGGGGGGGGGAGCAGGTGTTTGCTGAGGATAAACAACAGGTAGGTGACAATTTGAAGAGAAAAACAACTTAAATGTAAAAAATTTAGTGGAAATTGTGATAGTAAGAAACAAGGAATGAAGACAGAAATCAAGATGTGGGAATGAGATGACAATGGGGGAAGGATTGTTGAGAGAGAGAGGCAAATCACTGAGAGAGGGACAGACAAAGCAGTGAGTAAAAGAGAGAGTAAAGATGGGTAAATAAAGAAGAAAGTCAAGAAGAGATAGTGAGGAGCAATGGGTGGTAATGAAAGATGGAGACAGGAAATTATGTGAGGGGGTGTAGGGAGGGGGAATCCATTATTATTTTAGGAGCCATAATAGAGATTCCCTTATGTATGTATAGTACCTATCACAATGCATTGCAAAGTTCTGCATACAAGAGAGATGTCATGAAAGCATTTAAAATGGTCAATTTGTTAGCAAGCTTGAGGACCTGATACCCAAATGTTGAAGCACATGAAAGTGATGCAGCATAGCTGTGAAAAGCTGACTAGAAAATATCACCTGAACATCTCTGTCTAAAAAAGGAAGATATTTTAAAGAGACTTTAAACAGCCAGTCAGGATACTTGTCACAGGACAAGCTAGGGAGTGTGCATCTGTCATGTGCAGGTACAGTCATGTTATTTTCCTATTCAGTTAAAGTAAGTTCTATGAAAATCTAATCTAATGAGATCACAGCAAAGGTAAAGCATTACCTCAGCACTGCTGATGCTGATTGGCTATTGTTTTTTTTTACTTCAACTTGCAGCTGGACAGCAGCTGAAGTATAACTGTTTACACAGCACTTACTCTGCTGAGATGAAGAAATTTGGAGGTAAAATATCTTCCTTTTTTCATAGAGATACTCAGGTGATATTTTCTGTCAGCTTTTTACAGTTATTCTGTCAATTTCAAGTGATTTAGCATATGAGTATTATGTCCCTTTAACTAAGCCAAAGAAATGCAGACATCCCAACTCTCTCTGAAGTTCAGGGAGTCTCCCTGATTGTAATAGCGGCTCCCTGATGCCAGCAAATGGAATGCAATCTCCCTGAAACTCCAAGTACCATGATCCAATGTGGCCCAAATACGGAAAAGTGTTTCTTTAAGGAATGCCTTTAGTTGCTGGGACATTATAGAACCCTCAAAGCATGCATCAGTAACCAAAAAGCCCCCCTGATTTTAATAAAATAAAAAACAAATACTACTTTATTTACTGCACGTAAATAAACTTTGTATTCTAAAATATTTAAGCATTCAACATGCGTACGATCACTGGAGAATGGGTTTGTCGTATGTGGTTGTGCAATAAAGCTACTTTTTTTTAATGTGACTTTAGTGGGAAGCTACTTTAATGATAAGTCCCTATCTTATTTAGGGTTTCAAGGTGTCCAATATATGGGGGGTGGCGGCGCAGTAGCAGGTGAAGTCACCTCCCTAAAAGGAGTTTTTGCAGGTTGGGATTTCTGGAAATGACTTAAGAAAGTTTAACATTTATTATTTTTTTTAAAATGTAGCATATATATAATTTTTTTTTAACTTTTATTAGCATAATTTAATAAAATAGGCAATTGCATTGCATCATTCAGAAACACTCTTGCGTGCACATTCAAACCGATTTTAAAAACACATTGTATCAGCCTGCTATTTGCAATAAAATAAAAGCGGTAGTTTATACATCTAGATGGTTACAAATTATAAATTTGTTGCCAATGTTTCAGTGCACCATTAACCATAACACTTGTTTCCTTAAAGGATTCCAATATATAATAAAAAATGCACCTGAACTAAAGACTATGGGGTCGATTTATTAAAGTGCGGACAGATATGATACAATGTAGCGTATCATGTCCGCCGCACATCGATAAATGCTGACAGCATTCTTGTGAACTGCTTGTGCAATTCCGCCCCTGCAGATTCGGCAGATTGGCTGCTAGCAGGGGGTGTCAATCAGCCCGATCGTATAGGATTGGGCGTATTGATGCCCGCAGCCTCAGAGCAGGCGGACCAGTTATGGAGCAGCGGTCTTCATAACTGCTGTTTCCAGAGAGCCTGAAGGCTTGCGCCTAAACAGGGGAATCAAGCTCCATTCAGAGCTTGATAATTTGGCCCCTAAGGGGCCAATTTAAGAAGCTCTGTATCGAGCCCAATGCCTCTGTTTCCGCGCGAGCCTTCAGGCTTGCCGGAAACAGGAGTTAAGAAGCAGCAATCTTAAGACCACTGCTCCTTAACTCGTACGCCATTTCTGAAGCGTTGTACAGCAATCAACCCGATCATATACGAGCGGGTTGATTGGCACCCAATGCTATCGACTGACTGGGCAGCATTGTACAAGCAGTTCACCAGAACTACTTGTGCAATGTTAAATGCCGACAGCGTATGCTGTCAGCATTTATCGTTGTGCGGCAGACATGATCTCAACAGCGGATCATGTCCATCCGCACAATGGTAAATCTACCCCTATGCGCCTTCAATCTGGGAGCTAAATTATTATCACAATATCTCAGAAGAAGGGTTAGTGAAACACACGTCAGGGGAGCACAACACAGAGAGTTTTCTCCATTTTAACTACCTTGTTCTCAGCTTTAATATGATTTATCGGTGATCTTTTCATAGGGATATAGTGAAGTACAAAATTGAGATATTGTAGTAATAATTTAGCTCCCGGATTAAAGAAGCTTAGTCCTTAGTTCAGGAGCATTTCTGAATGATGCAATGTAGATGACATTATCTGCTTCATTTATGAAGTTGTGATAGCAGCTTCAGAGCCCCATCGGCTGCACGCTCGCACGAGTGAGCCTGCAGCCAAGAGTTAGCAGTGACCATCAGACTGCTGCTTCTTAACCCATTACACCAACTGTTATGTGTTGTATTTCAATCCTCCCTGTCTTTTCCAACTGGGGAGACTGACAGCCGCTACACGCCAGCAGGGGGTGACGTTGCACATTTCCTGTAGTGTGCAATTAGGAATGTGAGCAGCATATTGCTCCCACTAAATGTGATGCCAGGCGGACTGTGGCACAGATGTATACCCTTGTCTACTGCTGTTTGTTAAAGGGAAATGAAACCCAAACAAATTTCTTTCATGATTCAGATAGAGCATGCAATTTCAAACAACTTTCTAATTTACTTCTATTATCAATTTTCCTTTGTTCTCTTGTTATGTTTTGTTGAAAAGCAGGGATGTTTGCTTAGGAGACGGCCTATTTTTGGAGCGCTATATGGCACCCCCAAATAAAAAGCCTATCTAAAAAAACCTAAGCTCCCCATTGCCTTGAAAAGGGCATTTGTATGGGCATTGCCCTTAAAAGGGCATTTAGCTCTTTTACTTGCCCAGACCCTACTCTAAAAATAAAACGCACCCAAAAATCTCTTAAATAAACCTAACACTAACCCCCAATGATCCACTTACAGTTTTTAAAGTTCCGCTTAAAGGATCCAACCAGCCAGCAAGAAGTCTTCATCCGGGCGTCAAGAAGTCTTCATCTGGGTGGCCTCTTCTATCTTCATCCATCTTGCGTGGAGCGGGTCCATCCTGAAGACATCCAGCGTGGAGCTCTTCTTCAATACGGTCGCCACCAGAAACTGGAACTTGAATGCAAGTGACCTCATCCAATATGGCATCCCTTGCATTCCTATTGGCTGAAAGGTTCCAATCAGCCAATAGGATGAGATCTGCTAAAATCCTATTGGCTGTTCCAATCAGCCAATAGGATTTGAGCAACTCTTATCCTATTGGCTGTTCCAATCAGCCAATAGGATGAGAGCTCAATCTTATTGGAACAGCCAATAGGATGAGAGCAGCTCCAATCCTATTGGCTGATTGGAACTTTTCAGACAATAGGAATGCAAGGGACGCCATCTTGGATGACGTCACTTGCATTCAAGTTCCAGTTTACGGTGGCGACCGTATTGAAGAGGAGCTCCATGCCAGATGTCTTCAGGATGGACCCGCTCCACGCCGGATGGATGAAGATAGAAGAGGCCGCATGGTTGAAGACTTCCCCAGAGGGATGAAGATGGAAGAAGCTGCCCGGATGAAAACTTCTTGCCGGCTGGATGGATCCTTCAAGCGGAACTTCAAAAACTGTGGATCATTGGGGATTAGTGTTAGGTTTATTAAAGGTTTTTTTGGGTGGGTTTTATTTTTAGAGTAGTGTCTGGGCAGGTAAAAGAGCAAAATGCCATTTTAAGGGCAATGCCCATAAAAATGCCCTTTTCAGGGCAATGGGGAGCTTAGTTTTTTTAGACAGGCTTTTTATTTGAGGGGTTCATTGGGTGGTGGGTTTTACCGTTGGGGGGGTGTTTGTATTTTTTTTTTACAGGTAAAAGAGCTGATTTCTTTGGGGCAATGCCCCGCAAAAGGCCCTTTTAAGGGCCATTGGTAGTTTATTGTAGGCTAGGATTTTTTTTATTTGGGGGGGCTTTTTTATTTTGATAGGGCTATTAGATTAGGTGTAATTTGTTTTTATTTTTGATACTGTGTTTTTTTTCTCTCGTAATTTAGTGTTTTTTATTTTTTGTAACTTAGCGTTTATTTTTTTTGTAATTTAGTAATTTTTAATAGTAGATTTAAATAATTTGAGTAGGGTTAGGGTTTTTTAATATGTAATATAGTTAATTTAATTTCTAGTTTAATGTAATTGTAGTATATTTGTTAGGGTAGGTTAATTAATAGTTTAAAAATAGTTTATTTTAATTCTACAGGTAAGTTTAAATTTATTTTAAGATAAGGATGTGGTAATTTTAATGTAAAGTTAGTGGGTTGTTAGGTTTAGGGGTTAATAGCTTAATTTAGTTTATGGCGATGTGGGGGGCTGGTGGTTTAGGGGTTAATAGGTTTAGTTAATGGTAGTGATGTGGGAGGCCAGAGGTTTAGGGGTTAATACGTTTAGTGGCGGCGGGGTCTGGGAGCGGCGGGATAGGGGTTAATAACTTTATTACAGTTGCGGCGGGGTCTGGGAGCGGCGGGATAGGGGTTAATAACTTGATGACAGTTGCGGCGGGATCAGGGAGTGGCGGGATAGGGGTTAATAACTTTATTACTTTTGTTGCGGGGTCCGCGAGCAGCAGGATAGGGGTTAATAACTTTATTACAGTAGCGGCGGGGTCCGGGAGCGGCGGGATAGGGGTTAAACATTTTAGTATAGTGGCGGTGTTTAGTGACAGGGTATAAATAAAAAGCCGAATAGCAGTGAGATCGATGACTGTTAGTTAACAACAGTCCAATGTACTTGGTGTGTGGCTTTTTGACGGCTTTTTTAATAAATATGGAGAGCGTATTCAGGTCCGCGGCCGCAATGTTAGGCGATGTTAGCCGAGCGTATTGGTTCCGGCGAATGCAGCATAGTTGAGACTTTTATAACTATCCCCACTATGCCCCTTATCAGGATACACAGCTCTCAATGTAAAATTAGTCCTTTTAGAGAATTTTGTAGGTCACACGGAACCACTGACAGACTTTTTTTTATATAATCTCGACTGAGCAGAGTGCTTCAAAGAATCAAGTCCTAAGGGGAGAATAGGTTAATTGAATCCGCACCAATGCAATCTCTTGAAAGGATTTATTTCCACAAAGATAAATTCACAAGAAATGTAATCTAGTGCAAAGTAATTAAAGGGATTTTTTCATTTATTCATTCTTTGTGTTAAATTCTTTGTGTCTTACACCTTTTATTAATGCGATCTTGTTATATCTAAAGTACTTCAGTGTCTCAGATACAAAGAAAAAAAGAAATGAAAGACAAATGGCCTAGGTATAAATTAGAAAAAAAGATAGAAATACATTTTCTTTACCACAGGGAAGGTCTGGCAGAGACTGAAAATGAGTGTCATTTACCTGTGAGCTTAGAAACGAATAGCAGTTGATATTCCCCAGGCCCCTTGCAGCAGTGTATAAAAAGCTATCACATGGTTCCACAAGGAAACAGGTGTGGGAAAGCAGACGGAGCGGAACAGATTAGACATCTATACTCAGCAGAGCACTATATCCATTGGTGGTGGTAGCTTTGTAACGTAAACAGTTAAATCATTCACCTGGTGTATATTGTCGTTGGCTTCTTTTGTTTACCAGGTTTATATATTTTCTTATTCTACTGCGCAAACATGTTGTAAGTTGTTACTTATAGTCTACCCCTATTTTCATTTAGATTAAATGGCCATAGTAATTAATCCCATTGGGATTTTGTTTGCCAAAGATCACAAAACTCTGCCAAAATAGCTGTTCCCCCCCATTAAACTCTAGGACCAATCGGCTGTGACTTCTTGTTTATTTGTGGGAGTGCACTTTTATCACGAGGCGCTAGCAGCAAACCCAATGCATTATCCAATTGGTTGTGCATCCAGTGACCTCGCAGAGACATGGGCCAATCAGATGGGCATTGTAATTCACCCTTCTTCACTATTTGTTTGTGTCTCTGCCTGGGGGGTTAGGGGGGTGCCCTGCCAATCCTCTGGCATCCATGCCTAGTGAATCTTGGGTAATGAGATTTACAAGGGGGACTTTGCTCCCTTGAACCCCCAGATGGAGGGAAAAATAGATAGTAAAGATGGAGGAATTACAGTACCCATTGTATATATCGTGTAACATGTATGTGTGGCGTATAATGCCTCACAAACATGTTACATGTATGTGTACTAGTGTAAGGAGCTCATCCTGAATGGACCAAACTCCTGATCTGATTGGCCCGTGTGTCAGTGAGGTCACCGGATGCACAACCAATTGGATAATGCATTGGGTGTGCCGCTAGCACCTAGTCTTTTATCTGCTCTCTATTTATGGCTTTGTAGTAAAATTTGACATAAGGCACCAAAAAGGTGTTTTCTCATAGCAATTGGAAGCTATTAGTTTAGCTACAATGTCTAGGGCAGATTAATCAAGACACAAGTAGCAGTTTACATTAAAATTAACAAGTACGAATTGTAAAGTGCTACTGTATATTAAATAATTAAAATAAATAAAAACTGCTTTCACATAGTGCTCCAGACACATGCATTTCCTGAGCTTATGTCCCTAGTTTTTCAACAAAAGATACCAAGACAATAAATAAAATTTGATTATAGAAGTAAACTAAAAAGATAAATAATAAAAATTGCTCTCTGAGTCAAGACAGAAAAATTTGTGTTTCATAAGTTTTGGGTTCTAATTTTCAATGCCGGCAGTGCTAGGAACAGATCAGTAGTGTGCACACTGTATTTTATTGGATTCTCTTCTCTTTTTTTTGTTATTTGGGCAGTGGAATTATTAAGTATTAAGATGTGTTATAAATCCCTTAAAATAGAAAATGGATCCCTATTAAAGAAATGTTTACACTACGTATTGGTTCTAATGTAGGAAATTATTCAAATGGCCCTTTAAGGTGTAGCAACTTGGTCATTTTGAGAGGAAAATTAGCATCTCAGAGTATGTTGCCTGGTTTTGCACTTCTGATGGACTCACCCACAACAGACTCACATATATTTTTAAATGTGTTCTAAACAAATTAATTTACATCTACTGTGTGTCAAACTCCTATGTTTAGATAATATATTTTTCTTCATGGTTTTAAACAATATATTTATATTTACAAATAGATTATTATTTTATTACATACACTAGTCCTAAAGCCCGTTCACATGGGCCATTTTTTGCAGTAGATCGGTCCCACCCCTTGCTCTCTCTCCCTCCCCCTCTCTTTTGCTCTCTATCTCCCCCTCTCTTTTGCTCTCTCTCCCCCTCTCTTTTGCGCTCTCTCGCTCCACCTCTCTTTTGCTCTCTCTCCCCTCTCTTTTGCTCTCTCTCTCCCCCCTCTCTTTTGCTCTCTCTCTCCCCTCTCTTTTGCTCTCTCTCCCCTCTCTTTTGCTCTCTCTCCCCTCTCTTTTGCTCTTGCCCCTCTCTTTTGGTCCCTCTCCCCCCTCTCTTTTGCTCTCTCTCTCCCCATCTATTTTGCACTCTCTCCCCCCTCTCTTTCGCGCTCTCTCTCCCCCTCTCTTTTGTGCTCTCTCTCCCCCCTCTCTTTTGCACTCTCTCTCTGCCCTCTCACTTGTGCTCTCTCCCCCTCTCTTTTGCGCTCTCTCGCTCCACCTCTCTTTTGCGCTCTTACTCCACCTCTCTTTTGCTCTCTCCCCCTCTCTTTTGCTCTCTCTCTCCCTCTCTTTTTCTCTCTCTCCCCCCTCTCTTTTGCTCTCTCCCCCTCTCTTTTGCTCTCTCTCTCCCCCTCTCTTTTGCTCTCTCCCCTCTCTTTTGCGCTCTCTCTCTCCCCCTCTCTTTTTGCGCTCTCTCTTTCCCCCTCTATTTTGCTCTCTGTCTCTCCCCTCTCTCTTTTGCGCTCTCTCCCCCCCTCTCTTTTGCACTCTCTGCCCCTGTCTTTTGCACTTTCTCTCTCCCCCTCTCTTTTGCGCTCTCTCTCCCCCTCTCTTTTGCGCTCTCTCCCCCCCTCTCTTTTGCACTCTTTCTCTCCCCCTCTCTTTTGTGCTCTCTCTCTCTCCCCCTCTCTTTTGCGCTCTCTCTCTCCCCCTTCTCTTTTGCTCTGTCTCTCTCCCCTCTCTTTTGCTCTCTCTCCCCCTCTCTCTCCCCCTCTCTTTTGCGCTCTCCCTCCCCCTCTCTTTTGCGCTCTTTCTCTCCCCCTCTCTTTTGTGCTCTCTCTCTCTCCCCCTCTCTTTTGTGCTCTCTCTCTCCCGCTTCTCTTTTGCTCTGTCTCTCTCTCCCCTCTCTTTTGCTCTCTCTCCCCCTCTCTCTCCCCTCTCTTCTTTTGCTCTCTCTCTTCCCCTCTCTTTTGAACTCTCTCTTTCCCCTTCTTGATTTCTCTCTCCCCCTCTCTTTTGCTCTCTCTCTCCCCCTTTCTCCTTCCTCTCTTTTGCTCTCTCTCCCCCCTCTCTTTTGCTCTCTCTCCCCTCTCTTTTGCTCTCTCTCCCCTCTCTTTTGCTCTTGCCCCTCTCTTTTGGTCCCTCTCCCCCCTCTCTTTTGCTCTCTCTCTCCCCATCTATTTTGCACTCTCTCCCCCCTCTCTTTCGTGCTCTCTCTCCCCCTCTCTTTTGTGCTCTCTCTCCCCCCTCTCTTTTGCACTCTCTCTCTGCCCTCTCACTTGTGCTCTCTCCCCCTCTCTTTTGCGCTCTCTCGCTCCACCTCTCTTTTGCGCTCTTACTCCACCTCTCTTTTGCTCTCTCCCCCTCTCTTTTGCTCTCTCTCTCCCTCTCTTTTTCTCTCTCTCCCCCCCTCTCTTTTGCTCTCTCCCCCTCTCTTTTGCTCTCTCTCTCCCCCTCTCTTTTGCTCTCTCCCCCTCTCTTTTGCGCTCTCTCTCTCCCCCTCTCTTTTTGCGCTCTCTCTTTCCCCCTCTATTTTGCTCTCTGTCTCTCCCCTCTCTCTTTTGTGCTCTCTCCCCCCCTCTCTTTTGCACTCTCTGCCCCTGTCTTTTGCACTTTCTCTCTCCCCCTCTCTTTTGCGCTCTCTCTCCCCCTCTCTTTTGCGCTCTCTCCCCCCTCTCTTTTGCACTCTTTCTCTCCCCCTCTCTTTTATGCTATCTCTCTCTCCCCCTCTCTTTTGCGCTCTCTCTCTCCCCCTTCTCTTTTGCTCTGTCTCTCTCCCCTCTCTTTTGCTCTCTCTCCCCCCTCTCTCTCCCCCTCTCTTTTGCGCTCTCCCTCCCCCTCTCTTTTGCGCTCTTTCTCTCCCCCTCTCTTTTGTGCTCTCTTTCTCTCCCCCTCTCTTTTGTGCTCTCTCTCTCCCGCTTCTCTTTTGCTCTGTCTCTCTCTCCCCTCTCTTTTGCTCTCTCTCCCCCTCTCTCTCCCCTCTCTTCTTTTGCTCTCTCTCTTCCCCTCTCTTTTGAACTCTCTCTTTCCCCTTCTTGATTTCTCTCTCCCCCTCTCTTTTGCTCTCTCTCTCCCCCTTTCTCCTTCCTCTCTTTTGCTCTTTCCCCTCTATTTTGCTCCCCCCCCCCTCTTTTTGCTCTTTCCCCTCTCTTTTGCTCTCTCTTACCTTCTCTTTAGCTCTTTCCCATCTTTTTTGCTCTCTCCCCCTCTCTTTCTATCTCCTTCCTCTCTCTCTCTCTCGCGCGCGTGCACGCACTCGGCCCCACCCCTGCCCGGCCTCGACCCCGCTCACACCCGACCACGCCCACTCACGTCCGGTCACGCCCACGTCTGCCCACCGTCACTGTGCCGCAGCAGATCAGTTAGACTCTAAGGCCAGGTGTGTGTATCCTCGTGCTGTCTCTACTGTGCATGACAGCTTCGGACAAACACACTTGGCCTTTTATAATATAGGAAATTTAATAATATTAAGTATTAATTTTATTGGTATATTAAATATATTTTACAAAATATTAGTTACCTTAATTCGTAATTATTTGTTTAATTTTATTTAGTATGTTTGTATTCACATTTTCAAGTTTTTGTTGTAAAGGGAATTTTGACCCTTAAAGGGACAGTCAAGTCCAAAAAAAAATCCTTTCATGATTCAAATAGGGCATGCAATTTTTTAATTCTTTTTTTATAATCCAACAGTGTAGATGGAGTACAAAAATAACATTGGCTTTTCCATCGCACCTCATAGGGTGTCATAGGAAACAAAAACAATAGTTACAGAATATATATTCATATCAATGTACAAACACAATGAAAATTAAACAGATCAATATTTGATAATAAAAAAAAAAGAAATAAGATAGAAAACAAATAAGTCCTTATTTGACCATAATACAAAAAATTTAAGGAAAACCAAAATAAGTAATCTGTAAGAAACTAACATCTATAGATTAAAGGGCCACTAAACCCAAAATCTTTCTTTCATGATTCAGATAGAACATACAAATTTAAACAACATTACAATTTACTTGTATTATTTATTTTGCTTCATTTTTTAGATATCCTTATTTGAAGAAAAATCAATGCACATGGGTGAGACAATCACATGAGGCTTCTATGTGCAGCAACCAATCAGCAGCTACTGAGCATATTTAGATATGCTTTTCAGCAAAGAATATCAAGAGAATAAAACAAATTAGATAACAGAAGTAAATTAGAAAGATGTTTATAATTGCATTCTCTTTCTAAATCATGAAAGAAAAAATGTGGGTTTCATGTCCCTTTAAATAAGTATATTCTGTTGGTTGTTTTTTTCTTTTTTTTCCTTCCCCTTTTTTTAAAAAGTTAAATAAAACAAGACAGAAAAAAAAAAAAAAAGGCCCCACATACCCAGTCCCCCTCCTCAACCCCTTCCAACAGCCTACCAGTTCACTAATAGGACTGTTTCTGAATTTTGGAATGGGAAGATTATATAATTTATTTCAGTAGGGGGAAATATCTTTAAAAATATTGCCCATTTGTTAAAGAATTTTCTAATATCCTGTTCATTATCTATATTTGTATCCCTTTGTGCGAGTATACAGTGTTCCTTCATGCAGTTCTTGCAAATTAGGTATCTGGTAGCAAGAATAGAGGAAATTACTACTTTTTCTCTGGTTTGCTTACCAGATCCCTTATTTAGACAAAATACTATCTGGAAAAGTGATAGAGCCACAGGAGCTATCTTTAATACATTTTTTAACCAATATTCTAATTTGAACCAAAAGTTTCTTATTTTTGGGCATGACCAAAACATACGTGTTAGGTCAGCTGCAGAATATGAGCAGTTGGGACATTTGTTGAATGCAGGATTACCACATCTAAGGCCTTTCCCGGGGGTAAAGTATGCTCTGTGAAGGAGTTTAACCTGTGCTTCGCGCTAGGTGGCAGAAAGTGTGGTCTGAGCTATTTTGTTAATTGATATTTGAAGCAATTTTGGTTCAACATTGCTTTGAGGAATTAGTAAATTCCAGTCTGCTGCCAGTTTTGTTAGAATTGGAACACCTTTACTGGTGTCTAGAAGGTGATAGTACGGGGCAATTGACATATGGCCATTTCTGGCTAGCACGAGCCAGTTCTCCAATTTTCCTAGTCCCCAGCTCTAGCCCATTACTTTAGTTATAGCCAAGACAAAATGTCTTGCCTTTTAATAAGCAAAGAAATCATGGGCATGCAAGGGCATGCAATTTTAAACAACTTTCCAATTTACTTTTATCACCAATTTTGCTTTGTTCTCTTGGTATTCTTAGTTAAAAGCTAAACCTAGGAGGTTCATATGCTAATTTCTTAGACCTTGAAGGCCTCCTCTAATTTAAATGCATTTTGACAGTTTTTCACCACTAGAGGGAGTTAGTTCATGTGTTTCACATAGATATCATTGAACTCATGCACGTGAATTTACAGAGGAGTGAGCACTGATTGGCTAAAAGGCAAGTCTGTGAAAAGAACTGAAATAGAAACATAGAAACATAGAAACATAGATATTGACGGCAGATAAGAGCCATAGGCCCAGCAAGTCTGCCCGACCTTACCTAACAGTATAAACTTATCTAGTTCGTAGGATAGCCTCATGCTTGTCCCATGCATTTTTAAAGTCCCCCAAATAAGGGGGCAGTCTGCTGAGGCTTAGATACAAGGTAATTAAAGAGGTAAAACGTGTATTATTATAACTGTGTTGCTTATGCAAAACTGGGAAATGGGTAATTAAGGGATTATCTATCTTTTAAAACAACACAAATTCTGATGTTGACTGTCCCTTTAATACCTAGGAGAGCCCAATAATAGATACATATGTCAAGCCAAAAGTGGTTAATAAGCCTCAAATTATCATTTAAATCTGAAAACAGCCTTCCGCTGCTGTAGTTTGAGTGCAAAGTGGAAATCCATCAGCATTGTAAACCTTTTATCCACAGATCAACACTACCTTAGTGACATTAAAGGGACATTAAACCCACGTTTTTTCTTTCATTAATCAGATAGAGAATACAATTTTAAACAACATTCCAGTTTACTTATATTATCTAATTTGCTTCATTCTTTAGATATCCTTTGTTTAAGAAATAGCAATGCTCATGGTGAGCCAATCACACAAGGCATCTATGTGCAGCCACCAATCAGCAGCTTCTGAGCCTATCTAGATATGCTTTTCAGCAAAGCATATCAAGAGCATGAAGCAAATTAGATAAGAGAAGTAAATTCGAACTTTGTTTAAAATTGCATGCTCTTTCTAAATCATGAAAGAAAAAAAAATTGGGTTTAATGTCCCTTTAAATGTACAAAACATATTTGCTTTTCACTTGTTGTACTGCCATATAAGGTACAAAGCTACAAAGAAGCAAGCCTTAATAATCCATTGATGAAGTGACACATCACCACAAATTGGTACACTGTGTCACCCAATACTGCCAATATTACTGCCATTTTGATATGCATATTTGGACTTATATATATATAAGTTTCATGTATACAACATGTTTTTAGTTAAAGGGACAGTCAACTCCAAAAAAAACATTCATGATTTAAATAGGGCATGCAATTTTAAACAACTTCCCAATTTACTTGTATCACCAATTTTGCTTTGTTCTCTGAGTATTCATAGTTGAAAGCGTAAAAGGGACAATAAACATGGCTTTTTTTCATAAAATATATTTACATATTTATATGCAAAATTTGTTTTTTAAACTTAAAATGTATTATAATACAAAATAAAACTTTTTTCTTTATTATTTTATTTATTTTTAGTTGTTGTCAAATTTTTATGTCAATCACTTAGTATAGCCCGCCTCCTTCCCCCACACACTTCAAATATGTAGCTCTGGGTGCGAGCTCCTCACTCCAGGCTCTGATTTGAAGTATAACAGAGCACTTCCTCCAATGTGAATTAGTCTGCCCTGGCTAGCCTTCCTGTTCCCTCTGCTGCGGTCCCTACTCACCCTGGCATCTCTTTTAGTGACAGTGATAGAGAGAGGATGAGTAAGGACCGCAGTAGAGGGAAAAGTGACAATCACTGCGAGTGAGTGGAGGTATGCCCCAGACAGATATTCCCCCGGGGTCAGCAAAGCCCAAGATCCAAACCCGTAAACCCCCCCCCATAATATTTTCCTACCGATTCCTCCTGGCCCTGGTCCTATTCATCCGTGTTGCTGCCAACTGTCCACGGAAATCAGGGAATGTCTGGTCACCTTATTTTTAGCATGTGAAATAAGACGCACATAAATAGAAATTACCTTTTTTTTTGGCTGTTGTTATCCGTTTATGTGCGCTACTGTGTTAGTCAACTAGTGCGCATGAGCAAAAGATCTGGCTGTTTAGAGAAATTAACATTAAAGGGACATGATAGCCAATTGCTCAAGCACTTGAAAGTGATGCAGCATATAATCTCTATGTAAAAAAGGAAGATAATTTACCTAAAAGTATTTACCTAAGAAAGTATTCACACCCCACTATAAAGAGGGTTTAAGCAGCCATTCAGGATACTAGTTTAAGGACTTGCAAGGGAGCGTGCATTTGGCATGTGCATGTGCAGGCACAGGCATGTTATTTTCCTTTTTCCGTTTAAGGACGTTTGCTATAAAATCTCATGAGATCTCAGTGACATCTCATGAGATCTCTATGAAATCTCATGAGATCACAGCAAAGCAATGCATGACCTCAGCACTGCTGATGCTAATTGTCTATGTTTTATTTTCTTTCTTTTTTTTCGACTTGCAGCTGGACAGCAGCTGAAGTATAACTGTTTACACAGAAATTACTCTGGTGAGCTGAAGAAATTGTGAGGTAAAATATCTTCCTTTTTTACATAGAGAGGTTCAGGTGATATTTTCATGTCAGCTTTTTATAGTTCTACTGAATTACTTTCAAGTGATTTAGCATATGAGTATTATGTCCCTTTAAAGGGCTGAATCAGTTTTGAATGGCCCCAGCTTGCCCTGTATTTAGATGATCCTTTCATCCTCCCCCTTTTTTCTTTCTCATTGCAGCCTTTGTGCCTATTTAAGCATTTATTTTTAGGAGCTTTTCTGGAAGAAGCTGACATTTTTATAGATAGGACATAGTGATGTTACAATAGGTTGTCAGGCTTGTTCTCTATTATACTTTGATCTTTTTTTTTAATCTGTATCCTACAAAACAATGTTTCATTAGTACCTGAAGTATAACTTAACCCCCAGCATTGGTTGGATGCCTTCTGGGACTGGGAGGCTTAGGCTGATTAAGGGAAGCTAGTGGGTTAGTTAATGGGGGTTAAATGTACCCAAAAAGGTGACTTAGTCCATATGCAGTTTTGGACAGACCATGGACTGTGATAGTGCTAGCTGTGGGCTGGTTTTTAGCAGTCTCTGGTTTCACTTTATATACCAAGATAGGTACAGGAAATTGAGAGCTCACATTCTGGTAATATGCACCCAATTGGAAGCTCTGTATTTTATTTGGTTGGTTATGATTTCTCAATTAGTTACATTCCTGTGCTATATTGTTTGTTCACTGACTTTGTTTTTTTGTTTAATTTTTAGAAAAATCACTTTAAAAAAAAAAAAGCAAATGAATTTTAAACATATTGTTTAAACATGTTTCTTATGGTTCTTTTTTAACTGTTTTTTTTTTTTAACCTTAGCAACATGAAAAAAAAATAGTTCAAACAAGTTCAAGCCATTTGGCGCTGTCTGATAATTGGAAGGTTTTACAAGAGGCTGGCAATGTTTTTAAATAAAGCTTTTATGGCTTAAAAAAAATTACTTCTATTATCAAATATATATACAGGTGGCCCTCGGTTTACAACGGTTCAATTTGCACTGTTTCAGAATAACAAGCTTTTTTCAATCATGTAACTGCTATTGAAAAGCATTGAGAAGCAGTGCATTGATTAAAATAGCCAGTCGGTGGAGCTGTCCGCTTGCGTTGCAGCAAAGATATGCAAACCCAAGCACACAAACAGGTTGGAATTAATTAGTCTAGCTAGACATGAGCTATTGAGCAGCTTTCATAGGAACACGATATTCCTGTCTATAAATCAGTCCAGATTGGAATGCATAGAAAGAATTTTATAAGGTTTATAATGCAGTTTAGCAAATGTTTTTGTTAATTTAACTTAGTTTAATTATATATTCTGTGTTGTGTGATTATTTGATACTGTTTATAATGCTGTTTAGCATTTAAAGTCTTCATTTCAAAGCTTTAAAAATAATGTATTAGGTGTTACTTATGACAATTTTGAGAGGGGCCTGGAACCTAACTCCCTCACTTCCCATTGACTTACATTATAAACTGGGTTTCAATTTACAACGGTTTCGATTTACAACCATTTTTTCTGGAACCTAACCCCGGAGTAAACTGAGGGCTACCTGTATACATATATATATATATATATATATACAAACATTATTACAAACACTGGCCACAATTCAATAAAACCTGTTCTTGAAGCTAATTTGTTTCTGAAAAAATTGCCACAACTTTGTAACTCAAGGCAAACAATTTGAAGGAGATTTATGCTGTAGAAAGTAATTGATAACCATTACAAAGCCACATGAAAAACATGTTTTCTGATAAATTTAAATAAAAAGCGTGGGGAAATCTAATAGAATATAAACCATAGTTCGTAAAATGCCAGACCCTGAAGTGTTTTCTTACATTAGCCATTTAATATTAGCCTACGCTAAGGAGTGTGCAGGCTGTAGTGCTGTCTGAGGTGCCATAAAGAAGGATCTTTATGGGTGCTAACGTAGTGGGTGGAGTCAAAATAGGGGAGGAGGGGTTTGCAGGTGTACTGTAATATCAATGTAAATAGTTTTCACCAAGTCTGCTTCTCATTCAAACACTCACTAGTTGCACGTCTAGTGTAATATACCAGTATATTTCTTTGAACTTTTTATTTCAGATGATATTAGCTGTAAGAGATGTTACATTTCGTTCAAATAAAAGCCTAGAAAATTTGAAACATTATCTTATAATGAGATAGGAAAAAGAACATCTAATAAAAGAGAAAAGATAAAATACCAGAAATTGCAGACACAGAGAAAGATTTTAATGATTAATTTATGAAAAATATATATATTTCAGCACCGGAGAAATGTTCTAGCCAAAATAATAGGATTTAAATTGTCATAACCAATATAGAATAGTTTTGCTGTTTAATAAGAGACAGTTAAGAATAAAAAGATATTTTACAGAAATAACTGAACGTACCAGAATAAAAATGGAGGGAGGTATAGATAGGTTATGTAATGGAAGAGAGATAGAGAAACAAATATGAAGCATAGGACACTTGCATCAAGCAGATTAAATTTTGTAAATGCAAATTGCATTTCTGATATCATTATTTTTATTACTTTTTATTCATTCTAGAAATGAACCTCCGGCTTTCAGCTAGTGGATTAGAGGCAACAATTGCAATGACTTTTGTTTGGATTAGATGCAAGCATAGTCAGAAGTATCATTAGGTAATATAGGGAACTGAATTAATTGTACACAACCGAAATATGATCATCATAATCTTCAACCATGGTAGTTGTTGATACATATTGGCTGGTGGCTTCAGTGATGGCTCTAGACTAAAGGAGGCCTTAAGCGATTGCCGATTTGGCCTAATGGTAGAGCAGCCTCTGGGTGACTTAGTCAAGGACACTCTTGTCAAATTGGGGGAAGGAGATGGTCTGATATGGGAGGTAGTGGGGGGGATTTCCGGCTTCCTTGGAAAACAGTGACTTTTACAAAGTTATGGGTAATTGTTGAAGAAACAGAGGGAAGTTGTAATTGATGCAAGATTGATTACAGCTAGTTATCAAAGCCTCAAGATCGGCAAATGATGAAATTTGTGACGTAACATACGAACCGGCGATCTCAATACGACACAGATTGATGTTTACATCATTACAGATGGTCCGAATACACATTCGGCTCTTTTTGACACTTTTTGCCATTTATCAAATAGTTAACAGGTACGCTCGCGTCTTTTTCGACACAGTGTACCTGGTTTTCAATCCTCCACCCTTGAGGCCGTGGATGCCATAGAAATCAATGGAAGTTTGAAAGCACTGAGAGCTTATGTCCGATGATGCCAGAGAATGAAGCAAATCCCATTGTTTTCTATGGTAGAAAACAAGTGATGTTTACACCTAACACCCTAACATAAACCCCGAGTCTAAACACCCTTAATCTGCCGCCCCGACATCGCTGACACCTAAATAAAACTATTAACCCCTAATCTGCCACTCCCCGATATCGCCGCAGCCTAAATAAACGTATTAACCCCTAAACCTCTGTCCTCCCACATCACCACCACTAACTAAACGTATTAACCACTAAACCGTCAGCCCCCCACATCGCAAAAAAACTAAATTAAGCTAGTAACCCCTAAACCTAACAACCCCCTAATTTTAAATTAAAATTACAAGATCCCTATCTTAATATAAATGAAAACGTACCTGTTGAATTAGAATAATCTATTTTTAAACTATTAATTAACCTACCCTAACTTTTACCCTAACTAATAAGTTTATTTAGGTTGCGGCGATGTCGGGGAGCGACGGGATAGGGGTTAATAACTTTGTTTAGGTTGCGGCGGTGGCGGGATAGGGGTTAAACATTTTAGTATAGTGGCGGCGTTTAGTGAAATGGTATAAATAAAGTTGGGAAAAAACACGAATAGCAGTGTCATCGATCAATGTTAGTTAACAATGGTCCGATGCTCCTCGCCCCGTACTTGGTGCGCTTGTTTTTGACGGCTTTTTTTATAAATATGGAGATCGTATTGAGATCCGTGGCCGTGATGTTTGGCGATGTTAGGCAAGCGTATTGATGCCGGCGAATGCAACATAGTTGACAGCTTGATAAATATCCCCCTCTGTGTTGCGTGCAATTGGCTTTGTAGAACCAATCAATAACCATCTAAAATGCAAGGGCTCTTCTTAAAGGGACATTTAAAAAAACAAAACAACCCCCCCAAAAAAAACAGACCACCATGAAAGTGGGGGATGCACAAGTTTATGCTTCACACACAGGTCCGATTGAATTAATCTTATTATGATTGTGAAAGTTTGAGTACTGGTAAATATTGCTAAGATGTTTTCTGGTTTTGTTATCTTAAAGAGACACTAGTTGATGTTAAACGTTCGTGATTTATATAGAGATTACAGTAAAAAAAAGCTTCAAATTTTTATCTTTTTCTTTTCTTGAATCTTTTCTTGACACTTATATTCTATGAGCAGGAATTATCAAAGCAATTATTCAAAAATTGCACCCATAAATCCACATACCACTGAATTCCCTGATTTATTAATGCAAAAGTGCGCCTACAATTGGGCAAGTCCGATTATACACAGCAAATTTCAAAGTGTTAAATTAACCCTAACAGTGTTAAAATTATCACTTTTTCTAGGTTTATATAGGGTCCACACTAAATCGAGTTCATTTTACACTTTCAAGAGTGTTAATTTTTCAACACTAGAATAATGTTATAATTACACTCTGAGAGTTAATATTTAACACCATTATAGTGTTTTTCTTTCCCGGAAAAGTGGATTTATACTAATAGTGTTAAAATGACACTATAAGGGGCCTATTTATCAATCAGCTCGTATGGAGCTTAATGTCTAAAGACCACTGCTCCATAACCTGTCCGCCTGCACTGAGGCGGCGGACAGACAACGCCAGAAAACAACCCGATCCAATACGATCAGGTTGATTGACACCCCCTGCTGGCGTCCGATTGGCCGCGAATCTGCAAGGGGCGGTATTGCACCTGTAGTTCACAAGAACTGCTGGTGCAATGATAAATGTCGACAGCGTATGCAATATCGGATCATGTCCACTTGCACTTTCTTAAATTGGCCCCTAAATGTTAAAAGTTTAACACTAATGGAGTTATTTTCAACTCAATTTTTACACTTTAAACAGTGTTAATTAAACACTTGAATAGTTTTATAAAACACTCTAAGAGTTAAAATTAACACTGTTAGTGTGATTTTTAATCTTGAAAACCTCCATTTACACTAAATTAGTGTTGAAATAACACTAGGGGGCATATGTATCAAAGTGCGAGCAGACATGATACGAAGTAGCCTATCATATCCCCTGCATATCGCTACACATCGCTAATCGATAAACGCCGACAGCATTCTTGTGAACTGCTTGTGCAATGCCGCCCCCTGCAGATTCGCGGCCGCTAGCAGGGGGTGTCAATCAACCCGATCGTATTCGATCGGGTTGATTTCTGTCCGCCGCCTCAGAGCAGGTGGACAAGTTATGGAGCAGCGGTCTTTAGACCGCTGCTTCATAATTTCTGTTTTCGGCGAGCCTGAAACAAGGAGCCTCAAGCTCCATACTAAGCTTGATAAATATGCCCCAATATGTGTTAAAAGTTTACTCATTTTAATTCAACACTTGAATAATGTTATAAAAACACTCTCAAGGGCCTATTTATCAAGCTCTGTATAGAGCTTGAAGCCCCGTGTTTCTAGTGAGCCTTCTAAAGACCGCTGCTCTGAGGCGGCGGACAGACATCGCCGAAAATCAACCCGATCCAATACGATTGTGTTGATTGACACCCCCTGCTAGCGGCCGATTGGGTGTATGCTGTCGGCATTTATCGATGTGCGGCAGACATAATCCGCAGTATCAGATCATATCCGCACGCACATTAATAAATAGGCCCCTATACTTTTCCTGCCTTCGCCGGCCCAATACGCCCGCCTAAGCTCGCCTCACATCGCCGCCGCGGACCTGCAAAACTTTGCCTAAGTTATCAAAAAATCTGTCAAAAAGCCGCGCACCAAGTACGGGGCGATGAGCAGCGGACTGTGAGAGTTATCACTCATCCGATCTCGCTGCTCTTCGGCTTTTTTACAGCTTCCTTGCTAGCCTGTCACTAAGCACCCACACTAACTACACTGTTCTTCCCCCTATACCGGCGCCCCCGGAGCCCCCCGCAACTCAATAAAGTTACTAACCCCTAAACCGCCACTCCTAGACCCCGCCGCAACTCTTATAAATGTATTAACCCCTAAACCGCCACTCCTAGACCCCGCCGCAACTCTTATACAGGGAGTGCAGAATTATTAGGCAAGTTGTATTTTTGAGGATTAATTTTATTATTGAACAACAACCATGTTCTCAATGAACCCAAAAAACTCATTAATATCAAAGCTGAATAGTTTTGGAAGTAGTTTTTAGTTTGTTTTTAGTTATAGCTATTTTAGGGGGATATCTGTGTGTGCAGGTGACTATTACTGTGCATAATTATTAGGCAACTTAACAAAAAACAAATATATACCCATTTCAATTATTTATTTTTACCAGTGAAACCAATATAACATCTCAACATTCACAAATATTCATTTCTGACATTCAAAAACAAAACAAAAACAAATCAGTGACCAATATAGCCACCTTTCTTTGCAAGGACACTCAAAAGCCTGCCATCCATGGATTCTGTCAGTGTTTTGATCTGTTCACCATCAACATTGCGTGCAGCAGCAACCACAGCCTCCCAGACACTGTTCAGAGAGGTGTACTGTTTTCCCTCCTTGTAAATCTCACATTTGATGATGGACCACAGGTTCTCAATGGGGTTCAGATCAGGTGAACAAGGAGGCCATGTCATTAGATTTTCTTCTTTTATACCCTTTCTTGCCAGCCACCCTGTGGAGTACTTGGACACATGTGATGGAGCATTGTCCTGCATGAAAATCATGTTTTTCTTGAAGGATGCAGACTTCTTCCTGTACCACTGCTTGAAGAAGGTGTCTTCCAGAAACTGGCAGTAGGACTGGAAGTTGAGCTTGACTCCATCCTCAACCGGAAAAGGCCCCACAAGCTCATCTTTGATGATACCAGCCCAAACCAGTACTCCACCTCCACCTTGCTGGCGTCTGAGTCGGACTGGAGCTCTCTGCCCTTTACCAATCCAGCCACGGGCCCATCCATCTGGCCCATCAAGACTCACTCTCAATTCATCAGTCCATAAAACCTTAGAAAAATCAGTCTTGAGATATTTCTTGGCCCAGTCTTGACGTTTCAGCTTGTGTGTCTTGTTCAGTGGTGGTCGTCTTTCAGCCTTTCTTACCTTGGCCATGTCTCTGAGTATTGCACACCTTGTGCTTTTGGGCACTCCAGTGATGTTCATACTAGGAATATTATGGTGTCCTAGTGCACAAATCCGCCCAAAAAGCACTGTTGGGATCGATGGTGAACTTCAAATATATCAGGATGATGGAAAAACAGAGAACTCCAGTATCAATAAAAAAGTTTAATTAAAAAAATATACACAGATCTACAATGACATCTGTAGTAAAATTGCAACACGTTTCTAAGTGCTAACCACGCTTTTTCCTCAGGCAAATGATTTGCCTGAGGAAAAAGCGTGGTTAGCGCTTAGAAACGCGTTGCAATTTTACTACAGATGTCATTGTAGATCTGTGTATATTTTTTTAATTAAACTTTTTTATTGATACTGGAGTTCTCTGTTTTTCCATCATCCTGATATATTTGAAGTTCACCATCGATCCCAACAGTGCTTTTTGGGCGGATTTGTGCACTAGGACACCATAATATTCCTAGTATGCTTTATTTGCACTATAAGGTGCAATACTTTTTGTGAGTATCCATTCGCAAGCAGTTACAGATATTCATCACTGGTTCCACATTGATTTGCACTAGGGGTCGCCCTCTTGTTTTCCTTCTTGATTTCCAGATTACAGATATCTTTTCTGCGTTTGGGAGGAGCAGCCCTCAGCAAAGTGCACAGTTAGCTGGGACACTGTGAAGTTCCCAGAACGTTCACCTAGGCATTATCTCTGCCTTCATACATTGTGAGTATGCTTACTTTTGCATTATTCCTTTTATAAAAATTGGCTACACTAGGAGGCGCCCTTTTTTCTGCTCTGTTACTCCAGTGATGTTGCAGCTCTGAAATATGGCCAAACTGGTGGCAAGTGGCATCTTGGCAGCTGCACGCTTGACTTTTCTCAGTTCATGGGCAGTTATTTTGCGCCTTGGTTTTTCCACACGCTTCTTGCGACCCTGTTGACTATTTTGAATGAAACGCTTGATTGTTCGATGATCACGCTTCAGAAGCTTTGCAATTTTAAGAGTGCTGCATCCCTCTGCAAGATATCTTACTATTTTTTACTTTTCTGAGCCTGTCAAGTCCTTCTTTTGACCCATTTTGCCAAAGGAAAGGAAGTTGCCTAATAATTATGCACACCTGATATAGGGTGTTGATGTCATTAGACCACACCCCTTCTCATTACAGAGATGCACATCACCTAATATGCTTAATTGGTAGTAGGCTTTCGAGCCTATACAGCTTGGAGTAAGACAACATGCATAAAGAGGATGATGTGGTCAAAATACTCATTTGCCTAATAATTCTGCACTCCCTGTAAATGTATTAACCCTTAAACCGCCGCTCCCGGACACCGCTGCCACCTACATTATACCTAGTAACCCCTATCCTGCCCCCCCTATACCGCCGCCCTCTATAATAAAGTTATTAACCCCTATCCTGCTGATCTCGCACCTCGCCGCAACTAAATAAATAGTTTAACCCCTAAACCTCCGCTCCCTGACCCCTCCGAAACCTATATTAAATTTATGGTTACAAAAAATAAAAAAAATAAGTTACAAACATTTTAAAAATATTACAACAAGTTTAAGCTAATTACACCTAATCTAAGCCCCCTAATAAAATAACAAAGCCCCCCCAAATAAAAAAATGCCCTACCCTATTCTAAATTAAAAAAGTTCAAAGCTCTTTTACCTTACCAGCCCTTAAAAGGGCCTTTTGTGGGGGCATGCTCCAAAGAATTCAGCTCTTTTGCCTGTAAAAGAAAAATACAACCCCCCCAACATTAAAACCCACCACCCACATACCCCTAATCTAACCCAAACCCCCCTTAAAATAACCTAACACTAATCCCCTGAAGATCATCCTACCTTTAGTCGTCTTCACTCAGCCGAGCAGCGATGGAACCAAAGAGGAGATCCGGAGCGATAGAAGTCATCATCCAAGGGGAGCTGAAGAAATCTTCCATCCGATGAAGTGATCCTCCAGGCGGCGCTGAAGAAGTCTTCCATCCGGGCGATGTCATCTTCCAAAAGGCGCTGAAGAAGTCTTCTATCTGGGCGATGTCATCTTCCAAGCGGGGTCTTCAATCTTCATCCCGCCGACGCGGAACATCCTTCTTTACCGACGGACTACCGACAAATGAAGGCTCCTTTAAGGGACGTCATCCAAGATGGCGTCCCTTCAATTCCAATTGGCTGATAGGATTCTATCAGCCAATCGGAATTAAGGTAGGAAAATATGATTGGCTGATTGAATCAGCCAATCAGATTCAAGTTCAATCCGATTGGCTGATCCAATCAGCCAATCAGATTGAGCTCGCATTCTATTGGCTGTTCCGATCCCAATGGGATCAATGGGATATCTGGCAGCAGCGAACTTGTACTTTCGCTATGGTCAGACTCCCATTGATTCCTATGGGATCCGCCGCCTCCAGGGTGGCGGTTTGAAAACCACGTACGCTGGGCCGTAAAAGTGCCGAGTGTACCTGCTAGTTTTTTGATAACTGGCAAAAGTAGTCAGATTGTGCCGCACTTGTGTGCGGAACATCTGGAGTGACGTAAGAATCAATCTGTGTTGGACTGAGTCCGGCGGATCGAAGTTTACATCACAAAATTCTACTTTTGCCGGTCTCTAGCCTTTGATAACTAAGGCAAATCAGCCTCGCCACAAATACCCTGCGGAATTCCAGCGTATTTGAGGTTGACGTCTTGATAACTAGGCCCCTATGTGTGTTACAAGTTTAACTCAAATGGAGTTGTTTTCAACACTAATATAGTGTTCATACATGCCCAGATTACAGGGATAGGAAACTCTAAAATTTTCTTTTATGATTTGGATAGAACATATAGTTTTAAAAAAACTTTCAAATGTACTTCTATTATCAAATTTACATCATTCTTTTGTTATCCTTTGTAAAGAGAGAAGAACAGAGGCGCCACCATGGCCTAGTACCACCAGAGCATATGTAAATAGATGCAGGTAGATGTATATACTCACAAACAAAAAGCACCCAGTGGTGCTAATAGGGCAGACTGGAACTTCGCAGTGGTCCAGCTCACTGATGACCCTCAGCAGAAATCCAATTCAGAGTTCCTTGGAAAAGCCAGTAGTCACTAGTCAGGTGCCTGAGTGGACAAGAGAGGCAAACCAACATGGCCCAATAACGTTTGGACAGGGGGAAAAATGTAACCATAAGATTATACTTACAGGTTACAAAGCACCTACAGGTGCAATAACAGCGTGCTGGGACCTTACAGCCGCCCAGTAGACTGTTCACCAATAGAATTTTTAATTTTGTAACTTTATACACTCGCTGTTGTGGTGTATTACTATACAAACAATTTGCTGGCAATTACTGCACCATCTTCTGCTGATTGCTGTGGTTTGCCTATTGGTGAACAGTCTACTGGGCGGCTGTGAGGTCCCAGCACGCTGTTATTGCACCTGGAGTTGCTTTGTAACCTGTAAGTATAATCTTATGGTTACATTTTTCCCCCTGTCCAAACGTTATTGGGCCATGTTGGTTTGCCTCTCTTGTCCACTCAGGCTCCTGACTACTGGCTTTTCCAAGGAACTCTGATTGGATTTCTGCTGAGGGTCATCAGTGAGCTGGACCACTGAGAAGTTCCAGTCTGCCCTATTAGCACCGCTGGGTGCTTTTTGTTTGTGAGTATCTACCTGCATCTATTTACATATGCTCTGGTGGTACTAGGCCATGGTGGCGCCTTTGTTCTTCTCTCTTTACAGATTTTGATTACCAGGATGGCCGTCCTTTGACAGAGCGCTGCCTCTTCGTTGGGATTTTTATTTTATTGTTTTTTATGGACTTTTTCTATATACTTGTACTTTATCATTTTGATTCTGTGCTGCATTTTTTAACGCATGTATTGTTTTATTATGATTTTTTATATATTAATTGTTTTATTTTATTATTCTTTTTTTTATTGAGGTCCAATTCGAGACATACAAATGATACTTGACAGAAAGAGTCTGTACATAAAAATAGCTTCTAGACATACAACAAATATGCGTCAAGTGTGATAAACATAGCGTATATATAACAATTATTTACAATAATCTTATTAATCATGGCACAATGAGAACATTTTGGGGCGCTGAGGGCTTCAGGATAATCAACGCCCCATGTGATTCACCAGCTTTATTGACAGGTGCACAGGACAAAAATGTATCAATGCGCGGCCACGCTGCCATGATAGGGAACACATGAACACAATTAAAAAGCTTTATATGTATTTTTGTTATCATTGACACATTGGCCTCTATTTGTCAAGGTCTGGTGGACCTGATCCGACAGTGCGGATCAGGTCCGCCAGACCTCGCTAAATACGGCGAGCAATACGCTCGCCATATTCAGCATTGCACCAGCAGCTCACAAGAGCTGCTGGTGCAACGCCGCCCCCTGCAGACTCAAGGCTAATGGGCCGCCAGCAGGGGGGTGTCAATCAACCCGATCGTACTTGATCGGGTTGATTTCCGGTGATGTCTGTCCGCCTGCTCTGAGCAGGCGGACAGGTTATGGAGCAGCGGTATTTGTGACCGCTGCTTCATAACTGCTGTTTCTGGCGAGTCTGCAGGCTCGCCAGAAACACGGGGCATCAAGCTCCATTCAGAGCTTGATAGATAGGCCCCTTTGACTTGGGAAGTCAAAGTGTCAATGATATTAAAAATATATATTTAATTTTCACCATCCACCCCAAGAGACAAATATATATTTTAAAATAAAGAAAAGGAAAAATAGTTCTAAGACCGGAAATTGGACCAACTCCTCACAAGTGTTGTTATATTCAACTCGCTGTAATAACACTGACTCTGTCCGTAAATTTACACTGCAAGTGTTGATGTGATTAAAATTAAAGGGACACTAAACCCACATTTTTCTTTCATGATTCAGATAGATCATGCAATTTTAAGCAACTTTCTAATTTACTCCTATTATCAATTTTTCTTTGTTCTCTTGCTATCTTTATTTAAAAAGCAGGAATGTGATGCAAAGGAGCTGACCCATTTTTGGTTGAGAACCTGGGTTAAGCTTGCTTATTGGTGGGTAAATGTAGTCCTCCAATAAGCAAGCGCTATCCATGGTGCTGAACCTAAAATGGGCTGGCTGCTAAGATTTACATTCCTGCTTTTAAAATAAAGATAGTAAGAGAACAAATAAAAATTGATAATAGGAGTAAATTAGAAAGTTGATTAAAATTAAAGGAAAAAAATGGGTTCAGTGTCCCTTTAACACCAGATTCAACACTCTGATAAATTAACACTAAAAAAACAACTCAGAAAATGTTGCTGTGTACATTCCTCTCACTTCGCTCGCATTCACAAAGGAGTACCAGTGCGCTCAAAAAAGGTTTACATTTTAGTCGCATTTCCTAGAGTCTGCATTAGCATTACGCCCAGTTACCAATTTATCTGCATTAGCATTACACCCAGTTACCAATTTATCCGCATTAGCATTACACCCAGTTACCAATTTATCCGCATTAGCATTACGCCCAGTTACCAATTTATCCGCATTAGCATTACACCCAGTTACCAATTTATCCGCATTAGCATTACGCCCAGTTACCAATTTATCCGCATTAGCATTACGCCCAGTTACCAATTTATCCGCATTAGCATTACACCCAGTTACCAATTTATCCGCATTAGCATTACGCCCAGTTACCAATTTATCCGCATTAGCATTACACCCAGTTACCAATTTATCCGCATTAGCATTACGCCCAGTTACCAATTTATCCGCATTAGCATTACGCCCAGTTACCAATTTATCCGCATTAGCATTGTGCCCAGTTACCAATTTATCCGCATTAGCATTACGCCCAGTTACCAATTTATCCGCATTAGCATTACGCCCAGTTACCAATTTATCATTTTTTTAAATTTTTCATTCTAAAGTCTGAATGACAAAAGAAAATGTTTAGATTTAATATCCTTTTAATTTGGGATCTTTTAAAACCATTCTAGGTTCATAGCAAGGAGTTCCTGATTTGATATAAATTCCTAATCCCTTTTAGTTTATCTTCATATGCAAAAAAACTAGATTATAGCTCTGTGTGGCAACATCTCATTGTATCTGTCAAGCATATCTGCATTTACTTCCAGAACAATATTTTGGAAAATGACATAATTATGTTACAGCGCTTATCCTCAAAATGTACTACAGCTGATTGGTATTCAGATCATTGATATTTTTAATAGGAAACACATTAATGTTTCTTTCAAGGATACAATTAAAATGTACAGAGAATTTGAAACATCCAAGGTTTCCTCCTCAGCAAAAACAGCATAAGTGCTCTCCAGTGCAGTCAACATGAGGTGTTAAAAATATCTTGTATTGACTTCAAGAAGCACTTTAGTTTAATGACACATTTATCTGGACATGAAACAATATGAAAATCTGAGGGGATTATAAGTAACAGTAGCAGTATTGCTTGGTTTTAAGGAATATAAATGTTCAACACATTGGGGCAGAATTATCAAGCCCCGAATAGAGCTTGATGCCCCTGTTTCCGCGCGAGCCTTCAGACTCGCCGGAAACAGCAGTTATGAAGACTGCTGCTCTATAACTTGTCCGCCTGATCTGAGGCTGCGATCTTCAATCCACCCGATCCTATACAATTGGGCTGATTGACACCCCCTAGATTGGCCGCAAATCTGCAGGGGGCGGCATTGCACAAACAGTTCACAAGAGCTGCTTGTGCAATGATAAATGCCGACAGAGTATGCTGTTGGCATGTATCGATGTTCAGCGGACATGATACGCTACATCATGTCCAATCACACTTTAATAAATCGCCCCCGTTGTATCCATATCAAGTGTTTCTAGTTGGTCATCTGCCCTTAAAGGGACATAAACCCCCAAATTCTTCTTTTATGATTCAGATAGAACATACAATTTTAAACAACTTTCCAATTTACTTCTATTAGCAAATTGTCTTAGTTTTTTGTCATCCTTTGTTGAAAATCAAGGATATAAGTTTAGGAGCAGGCACGTGTCTGCAGCACTAAATGGCAGCAGCTTTGCAACAATGTTATACATTTGCAAGGGCACTAGAGGGCAGCACTATATCCTGTCATGTAGTGCTTTAAACAAGTGCACACTACCTATCTAGATATCTCTTCAACAAAAAATAACATGAGAACGAAGCAAGTTTAATAATAGAAGTAAATTGGAAACTTTTTTAAATTGCATTCTCTATCTGAATCATGAAATAAAAAAAAATTGTGTTCATGTCCCTTTAATGAATGCTAGAACCTCAATTTTCCGTCATAATTAAAGGTACAAGTGAGTGAAAATCAAACTTTCAAGATTCAGAAAGTAAAATTAAAGGGACAGTAAAGTCAATTTTTTTTCTTTAACGATTCAGATAGAACATGTAAATTATTTCTATTATCTAATTTTTAACATTCTCTTGGTAGCCTTTGTTTAAATGCATAGCTAGGTAGACGCGGGAGCTGCAATGCACTACTCAGCTAGCTGCTTATTGGTGACTTTACATATATGGCTCATGTCATTGGTTTTCCATGACATTCTCAGCTAGCTCCCAGTATTGTTGGTCCTTCGAGAAAAGATACCAACAGAATGAAGCAAATTTGATAAAAGTAGTTGGAAAGTTGTTTCAATTTTGACCTCTATCTGAATCAATTATTTTGATGATCTTTTAAAAGAAACAAAACCAAAAAAAAAACTTCTGTTCTCAAATGGACCTGTTTATTTTGCTTTACTTTGTTGAAACGTGTCTTCTTTCTATGAGTTTATACTGGGGTATGCTCACGATCATGCATGTGTCTTGAGAACTGTCATAGTAATGTTTGCTATTGCTATACAATCAATAAATGGAGCTTTGAAGTGCAGTAGCGTCATTTTTTATAGTAAAACTCTATGGTAAATTAATCTAATGCTCTACAGCTGAATTGTGCAAGTTGCAGTCGTTCTTTCGCAATTATGAACATTTAATTGTGGATTTTAGAAGAAATTCTTAAGTTCAGTAAACGTCCCTAAACATAGAAGCATAGGGGCTGAATTATCAAGCTCCGAATGGAGCTTGATGCCCCTGTTTCCGCGCGAGCCTTCAGGCTCGCCGGAAACAGTAGTTATGAAGCAGCGGTCTAAAGACTGCTGCTCCATAACTTGTCCGCCTGCTCTGAGGCTGCGGTCTTCAATCCGCCCAATCCTATACGATCGGACTGATGGACACCCCCTGCTAGCGGCCGATTGGCCGCAAATCTGCAGGGGGCGGCATTGCACAAGCAGTTCACCAGAACTGCTTGTGCAATGATAAATGCAGACAGCGTATGCATATGCAGAAGCCATCTTTGTTATGGCCACTGAAAGCATTGCGCATGCTCAGGAGAAGCTGGATGCTACACATAAGTAATACTCACGGCAACCTTAACAAAGATGGTGCTGTTATTTCATTGCCGGCGGCCATCTTAGTTAGGGTCGCCAGCTGACCAGTATTTATAATAGGCAGTGACAGGTGCCCCTCTATGGAGAGCGCCTGTAGGCACACACCTACCTTGCCTTATTATAAATCTAGCCCTGCTTACAGTGTAGTACTTGGAATAACATACTTGAGTTGAAGTTCTAGAACCCAGGTTTATGTAGGAGCTCAGCCTTGCTTATACCACTTTTAGGAAAGGTCTGAAATGGAATAGTTTTCCAAAACATAAGTAGAAGAGGGGACTTAACAAGTAGTATTAGAACAAAACAGGGAAGGCAATGAGTCATAAAGACCCGAGTGCAGAATCATTCAGTGTTTGGAATCAGAGCAGTTAGAGCTGTAGTAACAAGCTTCCTTTTTAAAGAACTGGGTGATCCAGGGGAATGACTAGGTTGTTTATGGGAATTGCCTGGCAATCCCTTGTTTAAAAGGACACAGTGGCAGAAGCCGGTGGCAGAGGGGTACATTTTCACCCTCTTTCATAGCCCAACAAGCTGTTGCTCCATGGGGAGGAGACAAGGCTAGAGGACCCTAGAAAGATCACTGCTCAAGTGCCAAATCAAAGGCCAGGAAGCTAGGATGGATTTCAGGTGTCAATTTCATGTGTGACACAGTAGCATGACTAGGTGCCGAGCCAGAGGTCGGAAGTTGTTATAGATATCAGGTGTAAATGGTAAGCGTGAGACAGTAGCATGATCAAGTGGCAAATCAGAGACCAGGAAGCTGGTAAACATAGCAGGTGTCAAACCTAGAAGATAAAACAAAGACATCCCCAAATCAGGCCAGGAGAGAGTATGTGATCCCAGAATCACAGAGGGAGGATATGGGCACAGAAACAAAGAAAGTAAGAGCTATGAGATCCATAGGTCTTCAGATCCAAAGAGAGAGATCTTTTCAAACCATATGTGCAGTGTGGGGGATTTTTTGTCACTTTTCATCTTAAATTATTTGTCCTGAACACTTGGCTGCCATGTCAAATGCTCTCATGTGAGCACGCTTCATTTTTAAGTGTGCAGTTTCAACATAGGGATCATGGCGCTCAGTAGATTTTTGAGAACCATGGCTTCCATCAGGTTTTGGAGGGGATTATTGGCCAACCCTCTGCATCTTCTGATCTTAATACACAGCAACATAGGTTCTGAATTTGACGATAAATAGCTATACATGTTTGTATAATAAAAAATAATGCAATTTAAGCAACTGCCTGAGGACTCCTAATCTCAATACACCCACTGTCATCTTACATAAAAAATTCTGAACTCCTGGATTCAAAATACATGTTTTAGCTCTACTTAAAGGGATATAAAGACCACATAGGCAATTTTGCTGTAATGTATTTAAAACATATCCTACATTCCAAGCCATTAGAACAGCCATGGAAAAAAAAAAAACAAAAAGTGATTTTTGTATTTCTTTTCTAAGCCACTGAATCAATATGACAAGTCACCATTTACATTGAAAACAAAAACAAAAAAAGTCACATGGATGATATTTAAATATATATATATATATATATATATATATATACATACACATATATACATTTATATATCATGCACAAATATTTGACAGACTTTAAACGATGGAGAATATATACTGTATGTGGTAAATGTAAAGATATAAACATGGTAGTTTATTGATTCAATATTGATGATGAATGCTGAATGTGTTTCAAAGTAGGTTAACCCTAAATATTGATTCATGATGTGATTGGAGAACTGTTAAATGAACCAAGGAATAAAAATGGAAAAGTTTTGAGTGGAGAGTTAATACGGAAGGAAGGAACCGCTAAAATAGATCGCTATGTGGTACCTCTGTGTAGGAATCTGTGATGAACCTTTTATGTGGATTTTTTCTTTACAATAGTCTTTATTGTGATAGCATACAATTTTATTTTAATTACAATTGTGAAAGTGTGAACTTAAATATTATATTCAGAGTCATTTTTCTGATTTTCCCTTATTTCTAGTTCTACTGAGATGTATCACAAGTTGTAGTTTGTGTAACTTTGAGGAGGCCAGCAAAATTATCGGTGAAACTGATCATATTAGCATACCTCCCAACACATACAAATCCTTGCTGAGATTAAGATTTCTGTTCAGTGTGAGGGAACCTTGTGGGTGGAGCCAATAGTGTTTTTTATGAATGAGGCTCTGATGGCAGGGGCAGAGCTACCTGTGTACCGTGGAGGAGGTTTATTGCTATTATAACTGGTGATCACATTTTAATCATGTACAATTTCATAGTTTAAAACTGTGATTTCAGCTATGTATTTTTTTTGCTTTTTATTAAACACAGAAATGTTTGTATATAAAATGTAGGATTACATTTTGAGATTTTAAGAGCATTTGATATTAATTTTCTTTGCCCACCTTAACCATTTTTTATGGCAGTTAAATTAATATTGAGTTGTATAAATTATGTCTTCGTTTTCTTAATTAAAGGATTGCATCATGTAATAAGTATATATATATATAGTAAACTTGTTTGTTAAATTTACCCCTGTTGCTATTAACACCCTATATTCTAATGGATGCTTTGTGCCACAGAATGCCCACCCACCTGCTCCCTGAGAGACTATATTCTCTTTCCTCCCACCCCACAAGTGACACTCACCCAAACACCTTTGTCCAGGAAAACCCCACCAAGTAGCCAATGTATTAATATCAGTAACATTCAAGAAAACCTTTAAAATTAGTTTCTAATTATATTTTTCATTTACAAAAGCGTTTTGCTTTATTCCCTAGAGTAGCAAAGAGTTTAAGATCAACTAACCATTACATTCAGTCAATAAAACTAATGTAAAAACAAACCGCTTTATGTGGATGCTTAGAAACAGAGAATAAACGGCTCACATGCTTTGATGATACTGGAGTTAAAACAATGTTTGAAATAGTAATTCAAAAACGCTTTGTTATCGCCAGCTGTGTATGCAGGAAGACAAATAAAATAAATAAATATAAACACTCATAAATAAATTGGCTGCAAGTTCAATAAAGCTTCACAAATAAAATAACAAAACTAAATGCAAAAACCTATAGTGATGTATTCACACATATGGGTCAATCCATCTCAAGTGGTCCAACAACTGTAACGTTTCATAAACTGAAGCTCAAGGGCAGGTTTAATAACTTTGAGAGAATTCCAAGTACAAGAAAATCTTTTTGAGACAGTATCAGAGAGTACTATAAGATAAGAGTGATGAAATGTGTCCACTTGATCCTCTGGAATAATGACTGTGTTGCTTGTCTATATGATGACCAGCGGTGGTTAGGCTTGTTTGAGGACAACAGCGAAAAAACTATAATGCTTTTGTAAAACCTGGACCAAGAACCTTATTTATGCTATCTATGTGGACTAAGCATGGGTTCCCATGAAGAATGTTCTCAGAATATTGACACCTGCCACCAACCATAAGCTTCCACAACATTTCCTAGAGACTGAATGAGGAAATATCTACAGGGAAGCCATTTTTCTATGTGGACATGATCAAAATCCTCTGCATTGTTCACGTGCAGCATTTTTTTGTTTGTCGTTTCAGTGAAAAATTCAGGTAGAGTCTGCCAATTTAAACAACTTTCCATTTTAATTCCATTATCAAATGTGCTTTATTCTTTTGGTATCCTTTGTTGTAGGAGCAGCAATGCACTGCTGGGAGTTAGCTGAACACATCAGATGAACCCGTCACAAAAGGTATACATGTACAGCCACCAATTTGCAGCTACCTCCCAGTAATGCACAGTTGCTCCTGGTCCTACCAAGATATGCTTGTCAACAAAGGATACCAAGAGAACAAAGCAAGTAGATAATAGAAGTCAATTAGAAAGTTGTTTAAAACTGTATGCTCTATCTAAATCGTGAAAGAAACATTTTGGGTTTCATGTCCCTTTAACATGGACCAGTACTGTTTTTCTGATCACAATTCAAATACTGAAAAACTCTTACAAAGCCATTTTGTTTTACTTATTACGCCAAACCTTTCTAATTTGACATTATGTTTGTGAATGGACTAACCACTCTTACATTACCTGCTGTCATAATAAATGACAACATTTCCAAACAAGACTTCCTGCTTGATCAACTAAACAGGCAGAGAGCATTTGATAAAAAAATTACAATAATCCAATGATCACACTGGTAATAATCTGTAGAAACAGTGAGATGCTGCATCTGTGTGACTAAAAATGACCTTAGAAACTGGTGGTTCCCCATGTACCCACCTGACAGCTGCTTTTTTAAATTAAATTTATCAATGAGCATTTCTGTCTTTCAGAAGGTAAATTATTTTCCATGAGTACTCATAGAGATGCTCCTGTATGCTGTGACCATGTGAGTGATACAACAGGTCATGTATTGCAGTTCCCTCTCCCTCAATGAGCACTCTACAGGGTAAGTATTGGGGCGACTGGGTGCACCATTTGAGGAGCCATTTGAGGAGCAATTTCTAAGGAAATGTTTAGTTACATAAATGCTGAATTTCACAATGTATACAGACTTATCATACTGAGGACTGCAGGCCAGATTGGCCTACCAGGACACCAGGAGATTTCCCGGTGGGCCACAGCACCTGGGGCTGACCAGCTACAATTTTAGGGAGTGCAGCTATATCACCTCTCTTCTCCTCTGAGCTATACTTATTAATAGGGATAAGCGAATGTGTTTATATTCAAATTTGAATGTTAGAACGAATGTTGTTGTAGAAATTCAATTTACATAATTGAATGTTGAGAAGAACAAATATTCTTAAAAGTTCTTTAATCGAATGCCACTTTCAAATTTGAATATTTATAATTAGATTGAATGTCCACATTCAAAATTTCAAATGTAACATTCGATTTAACAAATACTATTCAGAAGTTCAATAGTTCATGTGGTAAGGGATTTAGCAAATTGATACATAATAGATACAAATATATCAATTCAAATGTTTCTATTTCGAATATTGCATAATAATAATATTACATTTAAAGAAAGCATTAGAAATACTACTACAAATATATAAATTTGAATTTTTTGAATTAGAATACTGTATTGCATAATTCGAATTGAATTATTAGAAAATTCAAATAGAATATTACATTAAAAGAAAGCATTAGAAATACTATTATATTAAACGAATGTTAGAATCTTGTACAAACATTCAAAATTCAAAACAAATGAACAAATGTGTTAAAATTAATTTCATTTTTTGAATGTTGCAAAACATTTACCCATCTCTACTTATTAATGTCACAAAGAATTTACTTGTAAGTTGTATTTCCTAGACCATATATTATTTAGAACCCCTCATTTAAATGATGCCTTGCGAAGTCACTGTGAGACAAAGTTGACACACTGTTTTGAGTGTCTTCTCCAGATCACACTATAGATAATATTTTTCACACTGTGTAGTAGAGTTATGGAGGAAATTGGGTTGTAGTTTGCCTATACAACAATAATATGGCATTTTTTTTATTACAAACTAATATAATTTAATTCTGAAAAAAGTATTGGGGAATGCGTATTCCAGTAATTTCTTTAAAAAAAAAGGTGTTTGTGCGTTTAACTCAATGGAAAATAGGGCTGATTTTCCAATGTCTCCAGGGCTGCTTTTTATTTCCAGTCCAACCCGGATTAATGGAAAATGTAATATAATATAAAATATAAGGTTGACTGCTTTAAAGATAAAAAAAAATAATTATCACTTTTATACTAATAAAACTAAAAGAGACAGTCAAGTCACAATTTTAACACACAACTTTAAATAACTTTCTGATTCACTTCTATTATCTAAATGTGCACAATCTTTCTTATGCATAGCACAAGCTCCTACTGAGCATGTGCAAGATTCATAGGATATGTATATATCCATTTTGTGATTGGCTGATGGCTGTCATATGATGCAGTAGGAAGGAAAATGTAACTCATTTTACATTTGTCAGAAGAAAAAAAATCTACTACTCATTTGAGATTCAAAATAAGTGCTTTTTCATTGTCTGTTTATTAAGGATTTATTGATTCTGCTATTATATTGGGATTAGTGGTCCTTTAACAAAATAGGTAACATCTTCCCCCTCAACAAACAAACACACTATACAAATAAAGCTCCTGTTCAAATCCCTTAAAGAGACACACACACTTATCTCTTTGGTTTTCATGGAGCACGACAGATTAATTGTACGCATCTCCTATTAGCATAATTGCACACTATTGAAATGGATCAGTCAACAAACTGGCCCACCAACCTGTGATGTAATTGCTAAATCCACAAATCTGCCATTTTATTTGTGGTAAATTGTGTGCAATTTTGTTTTCAGTTAGAAAATTTGCTAGAGTAACAGCACGGATAACGATTTTGATTTAACAATTTGTTTAGGCTTCAAAATGGAATAAGACAGTTTTTAGTATTTTTTTCCCCCACGGATTTAAGTGATTTCAAGAAAAATATCTCAGGCTCCCAGCAACCTGCTGAGATTGATGAACAGATGAGCAGACAGAATGAGATGGATTGAACAAATTATTTAGAGAGCAGACAGAGAGCGGCTGCGGGTATCTTTGGATACATGGTGTATTTAAACAAAGCAGACAAATCGTTAGCGAGACGCTGCTGATAGCAGGAATCTCAGATGATTGACAGCTCACAGATAAAACTTTTACTTCATTACAGAAGTGTGGGGGGGAGAGCAACACGAATACAGAGCTTAGTGCTCATCACTGGGATGGTTGCTCCTGCCTGCTGACTCTGCAGGGACCAGGGACAGCCGCTAATACAAAAGAGATACTTTCATAATCAGCGGTCTATTCATGGTAATTTCCTACCTTCCCTCTACAATTCTCTCATTTATTTTCTTAGCTATTGTCAGCTTTTTTACTACTCCAGGGTTCAGTAGTCTTTCTCTGCAGCATATTCAGCAAGTTAACCCTTTTATTGTGCCTGCTGGGGATTAGCAACTCTATAGTATATTTTTACAACATATTAAAGCAAACTACCGTAACATAGAATGTTTAAACGTATTCGGCTAGATTACGAGTTGTGCGTTAAGGTAAAAAAGCAGCGTTAAGAGGTCCTAACGTTGCTTTTTCCCTACCGCTGGTATTACAAGTCTTGAAGGTATAGGGTGACCGCACACTTCTTTGGCCTTACCGCAAAATGACTTACGTAAACTTCATAAAGTCTTTTTTCTATGGGACTTCCATAGCTCTGATATTATGAGTCGGTCCTGGGAGGCCAAAAAATGAGCGGTACACCCTACCCTGTCAAGAGTCCTAACGCATTTAAAAGTCAGTAGTTATGGGTTTTATGTTACAACCCGTAACATAAAACTCATAACTAAAGTGCTAAAAAGTACACTAACACCCATAAACTACCTATTAACCCCTAAACCAAGGCCCTCCCGCATCGCAAACACTAAAATAAAATTATTAACCCCTAATCTTCGGCTCCAGACACCGCCGCCACCTACATTATATTTATGAACCCCTAATTTGCTGCCCCCAACATCGCTGACACCTACATTATATTTATTAACCCCTAATCTGCCACCCCCGACATCGCCGACACCTACATTATAATTATTAACTCCTAATCTGCCGCTCCGGACACCGCCGCCACCTACATTATATGTATTAACTCCTAATCTGCTGCCCCCAACATCGCCGACACCTACATACATTTATTAACCCCTAATCTGCTGCCCCCAATGTCGCCGCCACTATATTAAAGTTATTAACCCCTAAATCTAAGTCTAACCCTAACCCTAACACTCCCTAACTTAAATATAATTACAATAAATCTAAATAAATATTCCTATCATTAACTAAATTATTCCTATTTAAAAATAACTAATTACACCTAATCTAATAGCCTGATTAAAATAAAAAAGCCCCCCCAAAATAAAAAAAAACCCTAGCCTAAACTAAACTACCAATAGCCCTTAAAAGGGCATTGCCCCAAAGTAATCAGCTCTTTTACCTGTGAAAAAATACAAACAACCCCCCAACAGTAAAACCCACCACCCACACAACCAACCCCACAAATAAAATACTATCTAAAAAAACCTAAGCTCCCCATTGCTCTGAAAAGGGCATTTGGATAGGCATTGCCCTTAAAAGGGCAGTTAGCTCTTTTGCAGCCCAGAGTACCTAACCTAAAAATAAAACCCACCCAATACACCCTTAAAAAACCTAACACTAACCCCCTGAAGATCGACTTACCGTCTTCATCCAAGCCGGCCGAAATCCTCAACGAAGCCGGGAGAAGTCTTCATCCAAGCCGGGCAAAGTGGTCCTCCAGACAGGCAGAAGTCTTCATCCAGATGGCATCTTCTATCTTCATCCAGACGGCATCTTCTATCTTCATCGATCCGGCGCGGAGCGGGTCCATCTTAAAGACATTCGACGTGGAGCATCCTCTTCATCTGACGACTAAAGCTGAATGAAGTTACCTTTAAGTGATGTCATCCAAGATGGCGTCCCTTAGATTCCAATTGAATCAGCCAATCAGAATTAAGGTAGAAAAATCCTATTGGCTGATGCAATCAGCCAATATGATTGAAGTTCAATCCTATTGGCTGATCCAATCAGCCAATAGGATTGAGCTCACATTCTGTTGGCTGATTGGAACAGTCAATAGAATGCAAGCTTAATCCTATTGGCTGATTGCATCAGCCAATAGGATTTTTTCTACCTTAATTCCGATTGACTGATAGAATTCTATCAGCCAATCGGAATCTAAGGGTCGCCATCTTGGATGACATCACTTAAAGGTACCTTCATTCAGCTTTAGTCGTCAGATGAAGAGGATGCTCCGCGTCGGATGTCTTGAAGATGGACCCGCTCCGCGGATGGATGAAGATAGAAGATGCCGTCTGGATGAAGACTTCTGCCCGTCTGGAGGACCACTTCACCCGGCTTGGATGAAGACTTCTCCCGGCTTCGTTGAGGACTTTGGCCCGGCTTGGATGAAGACTTCTCCCGGTAAGTCGATCTTCAGGGGGTTAGTGTTAGGTTTTTTTAAGGGGTGTATTGGGTGGGTTTTATTTTTAGGTTAGGGACTTTGGGCTGCAAAAGAGCTAACTGCCCTTTTAAGGGCAATGCCCATCCAAATGCCCTTTTTCAGGGCAATGGGGAGCATAGTTTTTTTTAGATAGTATTTTATTTGGGGGGTTGGTTGTGTGGGTGGTGGGTTTTACTGTTGGGGGGTTGTTTGTATTTTTTTTTACAGGTAAAAGAGCTGATTACTTTGGGGCAATGCCCCGCAAAAGGCCCTTTTATGGGCTATTGGTAGATTAGTTTAGGCTAGGGTTTTTTTTTAATAGGGCTATTAGATTAGGTGTAATTAGTTTAAATATCTGTAATTTGTTTATTATTTTCTGTAATTTAGTGGGTTTTTTTTGTACTTTAGCTAATTTAATTTAATGTAGGTAATTGTATTTAATTTAGTTAATTTATTTAATAGCTGTTAGTGTAACTTCGGTTAGGTTTTATTTTACAGGTACTTTTGTATTTATTTTAGCTAGGCAGTTATTAAATAGTTAATAACTATTTAATAACTATTCTACCTAGTTAAAATAAATACAAACTTGCCTGTGAAATAAAAATAAAACCTAAGATAGATACAATGTAACTATTAGTTATATTGTAGCTAGCTTAGGGTTTATTTTACAGGTAAGTACTTAGTTTTAAATAGGAATAATTTAGTTAATGATAGGAATATTTATTTAGATTTATTGTAATAATATTTAAGTTAGGGGGTGTTAGGGTTAGACTTAGGTTTAGGGGTTAATAAATTTAATATAGTGGCGGCGATGTTGGGGGCGGCATATTAGGGGTTAATAAATGTAGGTAGGTTGCGGCGACATTGGGGGAGGCAGATTAGGGGCTAATAAATAGTATATAGGTATCGGCGATGTTGGGGGCAGCAGATTAGGTGTTCATAAGTATAATGTAGGTGGCGGCGGTGTCCGGAGTGGCAGATTAGGGGTTAATAAATATAATGCAGGTGTCAGCGATGTCGGGGGTGGAAGATTAGGGGTTAATAAGTGTAAGATTAGGGGTGTTTAGACTCGAGGTTCATGTTAGGGTGTTAGGTGTAGACATACATTTTATTTCCCCATAGGAATCAATGGGGCTGTGTTACTGAGCTTTACGCTGCTTTTTTGCAGGTGTTAGACTTTTTCTCAGCCGGCTCTCCCCATTGATTCCTATGGGGAAATCGTGCACGAGCATGTACGACCAGCTCACCGCTGACTTAAGCATCGTTGGTATTGGAGTGCGGTAATGAACAACATTTTGCTCAACGCTCACTTCTTGTCTTTTAACGACAGGTTTGTAAAAACCTGTAATACCAGCGCTGCAGGTAAGTGAGCGGTGAGGGAAAACTGCTCGTTACTCTTTAGCACTGCATAGCCTCTAACGCAAAACTTGTAATCTTGGCCATTGTTTTGCTTCCTTAATGAATTTCTGTCTAACATTGTAATCTGTTTCTGTATGAAACAGAAAGGTTAATACATCTCTATCTCACGGGGGGCGTTAGGCACAACATGGGACCAGATGTTTCCTTTGGTAGCTTCCCTTGTGACTACAACCTCTCCTCTATAGCTTCAAAGCCCAGGTGTCACCTGCAGGGAATACAATTCATATTTCACATTCTGTATGCACACAGATTGCATATGTTCACACTCAGACAGCACACAAATGCTCACCAGTGGCGTCACTAGGGTTGGTGTAACCCGGTGCAGTAAGTTATGATGTCACCCCCCTCCGCCCAGAAAGCAGACACAAACAAACACAAAAACACAGGCACACACACATACAAACACTCAGGCACACTTAAAAACACACTCAGATGCACACACAAACACTCGGAAACACACTTAGACACACACACAAAAACACTCAGACACACACACAAAAACACTCAGACACACACACACACACAAAAACACTCAGACACACACACAAACACTCAGAAACACATACACAAAAACACTCAGACACACACACATACACACACACAAAAACACTCAGACACACACACAAAAACACACACACACAACAACACTCAGGCACACACAAAAACACTTAGACACACACACACACACACACACAAACACTCAGGCACACACACAAAAACACTCAGACACACACACAAAAACACTCAGACACACACACACACACACAAAAACACTCAGACACACACACACACACACACAAAACACTCAGACACACACAAAAACACACACAAAAACACTCAGACACACACATAAACACTCAGACACACACAAAAACACTAAGACACACACACAAAAACACTCAGACACACACAAAAACACCCAGACACACACACACACAAAAACACTCACACACACACACACACACACACACACACAAAAACACTCAGACACACACACACACAAAAACACTCAGACACACACACACACACACACAAAAACTCTCAGACACACACACAAAAACTCAGACACACACACATACAAAATATGTAAACTGCACTGCATTAATTATAAAGCTCATGCCTAGAGCTGCTCCCTGGCTCAGCAGAGCATCAAATGAAAGATAAACAGAGCACTCAAAAAATAAATCACTAAAGAAAATGTTTAGGCGTGCAAACTATGAAAATTCTGCTCTCTGACTCTGTTCAAAGTCTGTCAGTGCACAGCCCTGGGCCTTGTGCCTACCGCTTCTTATGGCCAATCACCTCTGCACTCTGCCCACCCCCCAGGGGACAGTATAGCCAGAAAGCAAATCTTTGCCATTGTAATACGTAATAGAAACAGACCATAGAATGATTCCTAGAGAAACTACTAAATAAAGCTTAATTTCACTCAGGACTAGACTCTAACAATAAACCATTCCATTTATGGTGACGCCACACTCCACATAAAACATAAACATAGAGACAACCTATAGATACATAGGAAGGGGGATTCAGGGGGGCATAAATAATAAAAATCACAACCATACGGTTGCATTTTAACTCTATGCAAAATATATGCAAATAAGTCTTTCCCCTATGATGAACCTTCTAACAATAAATGGCGGTTACACAATGTCCAGAAGCTTTCAACCAATAGAAAGCGCTGTGTTACCAATGTACATGTATGTAACTGGTGAACTGTTACAACTAGCAACTAGAGTTAAGATGGTAAAATTTTGAAACTGGTGGTAACGTAAAAAATCTCTGTAAACTTTAATGGAGATAAATATTTTATCACCAATTTCCAAAATTTACCACATTAATGGAAACTAGGGTAAAATATCTTGCATTTAAAAGGCTAAGTTAAAGCTGTTTAATAATATTTTGAAACTAACGACTCGAGATTACATATACGACTCAAGCTTCAACCTAACTGCTGAAACCGGCAATGCCTGTAATTTCACCTTGTACATCAGGGTATCACATATACGGCGAAGTCAGTTCATAAAGTGCCGAAAGTCGGATAAACTAACGATGTCCAGAATGAGCGTAAATGCAAATTTCTGGAGTCGCCAGTGACTTACGGCACTTTAGAAACTGCCGGCGCCTAAGAAAATAAAAGAAATGTCAAATCTCCCGTAACAAAAATGTCTAACCCGCCTCCAAAAAATAAACCCTACACGTCAAAACCCCTATATCCGCAATCCCCCTACATCGGAACTAATAATAAAAGTATTAACCCCTAAACCAACAACCCCCCACAACGCAATATGCCTAATTAAACTATTAACCCCTAATCCGTCATTCACCCACATCGCAATCTACCTAATAAAAGTATTAACCCCTAAAACCGCCAACCCCAACATTGCAAACTACCTAATAAATGTATTAATCCGCCATTCACCCACATCGCAAAGTCCCTATTAAAACTATTAACCCCTAATCTGCCATTAACCCACATCGCAATGTACCAATTAAATCTATTAACCCCTAATCTGCAATTAACCCACATCGCAACACACCTTATAAATCTTTTAACCCCTAATCTGCCAAACCACACACAACGCAATAATCCTAATAAAACTATTAACCCCTAAACCGCCAAACCCACATAAGACAAATAACTAATTAAATTACGAAGCCCCCTAACCTAACACCCCCTAAATTAACCCCAATTACCTAAATGAAAAAATACTAATTTACAAACAATTAAAATAAAAAGCTAACATTACTTAAAAATATAAACAAAACTAAGATTAAATTAAGATTACAAAAAATAAAACATTCTAACATTACATAAAATAATAAACCAAATTATCAAAAATAAAAAAAATAAACCTAATCCCTATGAAAATAAAAACACCCCCTAATCTAATGCTAAACTACCAATAGCCATTAAAAGGGCCTTTTGTAGGGCATTGCCCTAAGTTAAACAGCTCTTTTACCTTAAAAAATACTAAGTCCCCCCTCTAACAGTAACCCCCCAAATAAAAAAACCTAACACTAGAAATTCCTAAACTACCCATTGCCCCTAAAGGGGCATTTGCATGGGCATTGCCCTTAAAAGTGCATTCAGCTCTTTTACTTCCCTTAAAAGGGCATTCAGCTCTTTTTCAAAGGCCCATTAAAACCCTAATTTAAAAACAAACAAACCCTCAAATAAATAAAAAAAAGCCTAAGTCTAACCCCCAGATAGGTACTCACGGTTCCTAAAGTCCGTCGGTAAAGTCTTCTTCCAATCGGAGATATCTTCTATATTCTTCCAGGAACAAGCTAGCATGGAGCGGAGCACGGAACTGAAGACCGGTGACCGCGGAACTGAAGACCGGCGATGGTGGAACTGAAGACCGGTGGACCGGAGTCATGGAGCGTGGAGATCCTCTTCGTACGAACACTGCTGCACACTGAGGATTGAATTCAAGGTACTCGTTTAAATATGGGGTACCTTGAATTCCTATTGGCTGATTTGAGTTTTCAAATTCAAATCAGCCAATAGGATGATACCAAAACCTCGTAAAAACCAACGTCGCCCACATATGTAATCTTGCCCCCTATGTTTATAACCAAATAATTCCTATAGATAAATTGCTTTTGTGTTACATTTTTTTCTCTCTTTATCCTGTTGGGAATAAACCAGCGTTCTCTTATGAAGATTGTGGGGCTTTTCCCAACAGAACGGTCCATATGAGCCAGTGAAGACTACAGGTATTAATAAATTAATTTCAGTAGTGCTCAGTTACAAACTTGGTACTAGTTTTAATTTAAAGGAATATTACAGTATTTTTTTGAATGTTTGTCAAAAATGAATTACTTGCAAAAGAGCTGCACAGAAAATACTTGTTATAAAAAAATTTAAAGCTGTCATTTTATTACAAATAAATTGCAGACCAAGGACATACACCTTGAAAAGCCTATTGAGTGTTTTTTTTTTTAGTTTTTAGTTTTTTGCTGTGACCAGTTAGGAACAGGTGTATATGAGCTCCTACACATATCAAGACGTATTGAGTTTAATTCCTCTTTAGATTTAAACAGGTCCCACACTCATCAATCACTGTGTAGCATTTTTCAGGTGTGGGGTACTTCAGGATGTATTACAGTCTTTCCAGGGGCAGTATAAACAATTTTGATAGTTACATTTTTTATTATTTGCTATGCAAAATTAACCATTGTATGAAGAATTCATTGTGTACATAATATCCCATTAAAGGGACATTCCAGTCAAAATTTAAATGCACATAGATTACTTACATCTTTGAATATAAACATATTTGCAATATACATGCATTAGCAAAAAATATTTTAGTAAAAGTTATCACTGTGTTAGTGTGCACATTTTTCTCTGCACGTGCATGTGAAGCATAGCTAAATATTTTCTCAGTGCACCAGTATTTTAAATACTGCAGTTGTTCAGAGCACCAGTGGGGCTTGCATCTTGTGAGCAATTAACAAATGATGTAATTACCAGATGGTACAAGCACCTTTGGCTGTCTGACCAAGTGCTGTGATTAAAATGCTGGTGCACGGTGCATACTTAAATATACATTTGAAACAGCTATAACTTTAATTAGAAGCATTTTTATTAATACATGTGTATTACACAAAGGCTTCTATTCCAAACAGAAATGCATCCATGTGGATTCCAATTTGGGCTGGAATGGAGGTGGAAATGGAGTGTGTGCATTGTGGATTTAAATGGGCTTTCTGACTGTAAAATAGGAATCTTCTTTTGTGCTGGAGGACAGGATACGTTAGCAACCTGGTCTAAATATTGTGGCACAATGGGGCCCATTTATCAAAGGGCTTGCGGACCTGATCCGACACTGCGGATCAGGTCCGCAAGACCTCGCTAAATGCGGAGAGCAATACGCTCTCCACATTTAACATTGCACCAGCAGCTCACAAGAGCTGCTGGTGCAACGCCGCCCCCTGCTGACTCGCGGCCAATCGGCCGCCAGCAGGGAGCTGTCAATCAACCCGATCGTATTCGATCGGGTTGATTTCCGGTGATTCCTGTCCGCCTGCTCAGAGCAGGCGGACAGGGTTATGAAGCAGCGGTCTATAGACCGCTGCTTCATAACTTGTGTTTCTGGCGAGTCTTGATAAATGGAGCTTGATAAATGGGCCTGAATGTATTTAGATAGGCAGCTGATAAGAGTTAATTGTATTCAAATATACTGCAGGAACACCCTTTTCATGAGGCTGTGCTCTCCCCCACGTGTAGGCTGATTTCTACTGCTGCCTCTTGTTTACTTGTTTTCAGTACACTGCCCCTTTAAAGAATCACACAAGGCAATGAAAGAGCCACATAAATATACACAAAACAAGATCTGAGATTTGGCAGGAAATGAAACAATCTAATCTAAACTGGGGGATCCTTATGGATTCTGACAAGACTTTTACATTGAATGCCAGTTTAATAAAAGTGCATTGTGTTTGAGTCTACAGATACATCATGTATATCTTTTCTATCTATAAATATGTCACCAACAACAACAGCAAAAATAATGCATCAGAGATGTTAGAGACTTAGGAATAAAGAAAGAGGAGGGTGTGTAGATACAATGTGCTCCTATCTGTTACAAGGGCTCTACGTTTTAACAATGCAATAAGCTATTTTCAAATTAAAAGGTATAATGTAATCAGGCAAGCAGCTAATAAAAATCAAATGTTTTCAAACATGCTGCAGGGGCAACCTTTCAAATAGGAGCTCTCTCCTCCCTCATAAATAGGAAAGTTGATTTCTTCTGCTGCCATTTCTACAATGTTAAATTCAGGGGAGAAAAAAATTCAGTACATCTTTCCTTTAAAGCCAAATTGGTTTCCCAAACTGTAGCATATCATGACATATCACACTTTTTTAATGGTTGGAATTCATGTACATGCACAGTTCACTTTTTAAGAATCTTGTATCCTGGTTTTGTTAAAATAGTTCTTATACCACACTTTTAAATTATTAAACGTGTTTTCACTAGAAATGTTCAGAAAAAGGTCTTTATGTGTTTTAAGTATTTGTCATCAGGATAGAAACTGTCAATCCACTCAAAACTGACATATACAATATCATTTTCACACCACTTAAGGTTACAGTACAGTTCTTTTGAATTAACCCCTTTGTTCAGTGTGTAAAGGAAATGCTTTTTTTAAAATGTGTGAGATTAACCTATTGCAATCTGATTCCATCTTTACCACTGCTAAATTATCTCTATGTTAGTTTAGGCATGATGGTTATACTGGGCATGTTTACTCAGTCACTATATTGTCACATTTAATATTTTAAAAGTATTGTTTTTTTTCCAATAATTCCATTTATTGATTTTAAAGCACCATTTTCCGGTTTGGTTTGATTTACATCTGAAATCAAGAAGACATCGGGTTTCTATTACAAAGACTTATAACATCTTCTTAAACTGGATTTTAGCAGTACTGAAACTGTAACACGTGAAACTTCTCCATTGCGATATTGTAGCTTCAACAATCTTCAAATGAGATTAGACCTTTGGGAACGTGTTTTTGAAAGGAAATGCGGCTTGGTGAATAGGCTTTAAAATGAGATTGTGTCTTTGTGAGTCCAAACATGTTCATGACAGTGGGCCAGATTACAAGTGGTGCGCTATTTTTCTTTCACTTGATCGCTAACTGAGCTCAAAATAAAACAAATATGTGACTGGATTAGCGAGTTGCAAATTGAAAAAAAAAAAGCTAAATACTTAGGCACGCTAACTTCAGGACTAGGGATATTTCGACCATGCTAACTCCTGCTCCCCATAGACTTCTATGGGGTGCAGTACAAAAATAACTATTAGTTATTGCTTGGCTGCTAACCCGACACTGCGCTAGATCTACTGCAATAAAGCCAAAGGTTCGTTAGAAATACTTCATATTCCTAAGTCCTTCACATTGAAGAAAATGTTCTTTTTATGTTTAAATAAATATTTCTAAATATAAAAAATGTTAAATTCATATCTATGCCTGTATATCTACAGTATATGAATATATATATAAAAATAATTTTTTTTATAAAGATATTAAAAATGAATAAAATTATATTGTATGTTTCAAGGCATTTGATTGCGCATTGCTTCTAAAGTTTGCGTGTGTTTATATATATATATATATAATATATATATTTTTATATATTTATGTGCTTATATATGTGTTTATATCTATGTGTGTTTGCACATTCATATTTACATATATAAAACAAACATACATGTATACAAAAATATAGGCATGTATAGATACACACATATTAAGACATATATATACTGTATATAATATATATATATATATATATATATATATATATATATATATATATATATATAGTAATCCTAAAGCCCGTGTATACGGGCCATTTTTTTGCAGTACAGCGGTTCCACCCCTTGCTCTCTCTCTATCCCCCCTCTCGTTTGCTCTTTCCCCCTCTCTTTTGCTCTCTCCCCCCCATCTCTTCTTCTCTCTCTCCCCCTTCTCTCTATTTTGCTTCCCTCCCCTCGCTTTTGCTCTCTCTCCCCTCTCTTTTGCTCTCTCTTTCCCTCACTTTTGCTGTCTCTCTCCCTCTCTTTTGCTCTATCTATCCCCCCTCTCCCCCCTCTTTTGTGCTCTCTCCCCTCTGTTTTGCTCTATCTATCCCCCCTCTCCCCCCTCTTTTGTGCTCTCTCCCCTCTGTTTTGCTCTCTCTCCCCTCTCTTTTGCTCTTTCTATCTCCCACTCTCTTTTCCCCCACTCTCTTTTGCACGCTCTCTCTCCCCTTTCTCCCCCTCTCTTTTGCTGTCTCCCCATCTCTTTTGCTCTCTCTATCTCCCTTCTCTTTTGCTCTATCTCCCCTCTCTTTTGCGCTCTCCCCCCTCCCTTTTGCTCTCTTTATCCCCCCTCTTTTGTTTTCTTTCTCCCCCGTTTCTTTTGTTATTCCCCCCTCTTTTTTGCTGTCTCTCTCCCTCTCTTTTGCTCTCTCTATCCCCCTCTGTTGCTCTCTCTCTCCCCTCTCTTTTGCTCTTTCTCTCCCTCTCTCCCCTCTCTTTTGCTCTCTCTCTTTTCCCCCCTCTCTTTTGTGCTCTCTCTCCCCTCTCTTTTGCGCTCTCCTCCCTCTCTTTTGCTCTCTCTCCCCTCTCTTTTGCTCTCACTCTCTCCCTCCTCTCTTTCCCCCCTCTCTTTTTCATGCTCTCTCCCCCCTCTCTTTTGCTCTCTCTGCCCTCTATTTTACCCCTCTCTTTTACCTTGTGTGTCATGTAGGTGTATTACAACTTAGATTAATAACTGTTATTAATCTAAGTTTTAATACACTTAAGTGACACTATCTTTATTAATTATTTATCCAATAAAAGTTATATTTGAATTCCCCTGGGTTGATTTCCCTCTCCTCTTTGCCTTTTATGGCATGGTAATTCTGTCTTTTTTTCTAAATTTCTTTTCTTTGAGTGCTTTCACTGCATGTCCATTTTTCTTTCCCTGTTTTTTGATACGTTCTCTATATCTCCCCTCTTTTGCTATCTCTCTCCCCTCTCTTTTGCTCTCTCTCCCCCTCTTTCCCCCCTCTCTTTTCCCCCCTCTCATTTGCGCTCTCTCTCTCTCTCCCCTCTTTTGTGCTCTCCCCCCTCTCTTTTGCTCTCTCCCCTCTCTTTTACTCTCTCTCTCTCCCCATTCTTCCCCCTCTCTTTTGCTCTCTCTATCTCCCCTCTGTTGCTTTCTCTGTCCCCTTTCTTTTGCTCTTCCTCCCCCCTCTCTTTTGCTGTCTCTCTCCCTCTCTTTTGCTCTCTCTCTATCCCCCCTCTTTTGAACTCTGTCACGGCCCAGCCCGGCCCTGCCCATGGCACACCGCCCCTCCCGTGTCATGCCCGACCCTGCCCACGTCACGTCCAGCCCTGCCCGTGTCATGCCCCCCTCACATCCGGTCAAGATGCCAGGAGGTCAGTCTGTAGAAGGCCAGGTGTGTTTGTCCTCGCGCAGTCTCTACTGCGCATGACAGCTTTGTAAAAACACACTTGGCCTTTTATATTATAGGATATATATATATATATATATATATATATATACAAACAGTATATACACACACACATTGAATCCTTTTCCAGTCAAATACCTTGTCATATACTATATCTCTTTTTAACCCTTTTAAACAATATTAAAACAATATATTTTTTATGAAAAGGACATGATACCCAAATGTTGAAGCACTTGAAAGTGATGCAGCATAGATATAATAAGCTGACTGTAAAACTTAGTTAAACTAAGGAGGGAAATAACATGACTGTACCTGCACATGCCAGATTCAAACTTCCTTGCAAGTCTTGGGACTATCTCCCTGATTGGCTGCTTAACCCCTTAATGACCACAGCACTTTTCCATTTTCTGTCCGTTTGGGACCAAGGCTATTTTTACATTTTTGCGGTGTTTGTGTTTAGCTATAATTTTCCTCTTGCTCATTTACTGTACCCACACATATTATATACCGTTTTTCTCGCCATTAAATGGAATTTCCAGAGATACCATTATTTTCATCATATCTTATAATTTATTATAATTTTTTTTATAAAATATGAGAAAAAAATGGATAAAAAACACTTTTTCTAACTTTGACCCCCAAAATCTGTTACACATCTACAACCACCAAAAAACACCCATGCTAAATATTTTCTAAATTTTGTCCTGAGTTTAGAAATACCCAATGTTTACATGTTCTTTGCTTTTTTTGCAAGTTATAGGGCCATAAATACAAGTAGCACTTTGCTATTTCCAAACCATTTTATTCAAGATTAGCCCTAGTTACATTGGGACACTGATATTTTTCAGGAATCCCTGAATATCCCTTGACATGTATATATTTTTTTTTAGAAGACATCCCAAAGTATTGATCTAGGCCAATTTTGGTATATTTCATGCCACCATTTCACCGCCAAATGCGATCAAATACAAAAAATCGTTCACTTTTTCACAAACTTTCGGTTTCTCACTGAAATTATTTACAAACAGCTTGTGCAATTATGGCATAAATGGTTGTAAATTTTTCTCTGGGATCCCCTTTGTTCAGAAATAGCAGACATATATGGCTTTGGCATTGCTTTTTGGTAATTAGAAGGCTGCTAAATGCCGCTGTGCACCACACGTGTATTATGCCCAGCAGTGCAGGGGTTAATTAGGGAGCTTGTAGGGTTAATTTTAGCTTTAGTGTAGTGTAGCAGACAACCCAAAGTATTGATCTAGGCCCATTTTGGTATATTGCATGCCACCATTTCACCGCCAAATGCGATCAAATAATAAAAAAAGTTCCCTTTTTCACAAACTTTAGGTTTCTCACAGAAATTATTTACAGACAGCTTGTGCAATTATGGCATAAATGGTTGTAAATTTTTCTCTGTGATCCCCTTTGTTCAGAAATAGCAGACACATATGGCTTTGGCGTTGCTTTTTGGTACTTAGGCCGCTAAATACGCATCACACGTATTATAGCTAGCAGTGAAGGAGTTAATTAGGTAGCTTGTAGGGAGCTTGCAGGGTTAATTTTAGCTTTAGTGTAGAGCTTAGCCTCCCACCTGAAACATCAGCCCCCTGATCCCTCCCAAACAGCTCTCTTCCCTCCCCCACACCACAATTGTCCCCGCCATCTTAAGTACTGGCAGAAACTCTGCCAGTACTAAAATAAAAGCTATATTTGGGCTTTTTTTTTTTTAAAGAAAAGGCATATTTACATATGCTGCTCTGTAGGACCCCCCTTTAGCCCCCAACCTGACTGATCCCCCACCAAACAGCTCTCTAACTCTCCCCCTCTGCCTTAATGGCCGCCATCTTGGGTACTGGCAGCTGATATTTTTTATTTTTTTCCCCTTTTCTGTAGTGTAGCTCCCTGCCCCACCAAAGACCAACCCCCCACCCCCTCCTAGATACCTTCGATTTATATATTTTTTTAATTTAAATACCCCTTTCTCAAACCTTTCAAAGTTATATTTTCTGTAGTGTAGCGTTTCCACCCGCTCCCACCCCGTGCACGCGTGTGCCCGTGCACGCCCCCATCGGCCCTGCCCCCGATCCCGCCCCCCTCTACATTACCCGGCCCATCGATGGCCGCCCACCCGCCTCCCAAGTCGGCTCCCACCCACCAACGATACCGGCCATCGATGTCCGGTGCAGAGAGGGCCACAGAGTGGCTCTCTCTGCATCGGATGGCCATCTAGAGTTATTGCAGGATGCCTCCATATCGAGGCATCACTGCAATAACCGTAAAGCAGCTGGAAGCGAGCAGAATCGCTTCCAGCTGCTTTCCACACTGAGGACGTGCAGGGTACGTCCTCAGGCGTTAACTGCCTTTTTTTTGAGGACGTACCCTGCACATCCTCGGTCGTTAAGGGGTTAAAGATCCCTTACAATGGGATGTGATTACTGACGAAATTATGAGGTAAAATATCTTCCTTTTTTTACATTGAGATGTTCAGGTGATATTTTTACAGCTATGCTGCATCACTTTCATGTACCTCAACATTTGATTATTATGTTCTTTTAAAATGTGTATATATGAGTGTAATAGTTTATTTTAATGTTTTTGATGTGTTTTGTGAAACCCTATTTTAACCCTTACACTTTACTTCTGGTTTCAAGTCACGCAAAATATTCTAGCGCAGTTTTGGCTTTCGCTCAAGCACAACCTATAAGTTTCAACTTGTAATACGAGCACTATTTAGAGCGGTCACAATATCCATTAAAGGTATAGGTTGTGCTAGAGTGATGTCGGCTGCACTAACCCTTCTCTGATAAATGGGATTTACCATGGATTTGTAATATCAAGTTGAGGGCTAAGTGTGGTCCAGCAATATCACTTATCATGTCTCGCCCTATCATTAGTGCACCACTTGTAATCTAGCTCAGTGTGTTTTACAGTGCTTGGGGCAATATTACTGAACTCCCATTCATGAAGGCGCAATCTTATTTAGAAGTTCAGTAATGTAGATGTAGAAACTGTAAAACACACTTAGAAATAGGGTGTGTATTATTTTTTTCTAAATTGTGTTTATATTGTATACCACTAAAAGCAGGGGCTTGCCTTTTAAATTATGTAAATAAGGGGTCTTAGGGGTTTATAGTTTAAATTATTACCCCTACACTCAGCTCCCTCAAGCTTTCTGCAGCAGCCTGGCACTTCCAGGGGTTCTGGGGATGGTTACGTCACCGACATTCCCGGGTTTCCCTGGCAATACCAGATCACATGGCCATCTTACTGCTAACGCTTTAGAAAGGCTTGTAGCCGAAACGCATTGCCCTGTTTTTGGTCATTTGAGGCTTCCGTAGTTTGACCGCACAGTTCAGGCGGTGGATTCGAAAAGCAAAAGCACTTTACTTTATCCAGAAGAGATCGGTAACAGATATAGCCGCAAAATCGAATCACAGACAGAGAAGACGGAAAGGACCTCGAAGGGGAATAAACCCGCACTTTCGGTGTAAGTAAAAAAGTACACCTTTAGGTAAATAACTCTGCCATAGGATCTCTTGTATCATCTTATCTTTCACATGATCATTGTATTACAAATACCACCCGGGACTCCACCAATGAATTTAGTACCTGTATGAACTCTGCAATTGCTGTTGTTTTTTTATTTCATATATGTTTGTTATACTGTTTTTACCTGTGTTTTGCCTGCATATGTTTTTATGTTTACATTAAATAGTGTTACATTGCCTCTATATATGCAATCCTTTATTTGACACACATAGGGGCCGATTTATCAATGTCTGGCGGACATGATCCGCTGTAGCACACGCTGTCGGCATTTAACATTGCACAAGCAGTACTGGTAAACTGCTTGTGCAATGCCGCCCCCTGCATATTTGCGGCCAATTGGCCGCTAGCAGGTGGTGTCAATCAACCCGATCGTACACGATAGGGTGGATTGATTTCCGCAGCCTCAGAGCAGGCGGACGAGTTAAGGAGCAGCGGTCTTATATATATTAAACTTTAGCAGCGCCTCAGAATGGTGACCTTTATGGCTCTATAGCATATTAGGTTTCAAAATGTTTACTTATTTTTGAGGGTTCTTATTTAGGAGGAGTTCCCTTTCTGTGGCATTATATAGGTATCTTACTAGTGCAGTTAACCCCCCTTTTCTTTTGTGAAGCCCCAAAAACTACAATTAAACACACAAGGCAGTAATCAATTGAATGCGTAACATTCCCCTTTCCCATTGGTTGCTTATTTCTTTGTATATCAACTTACAGTTTTTTTGTTTTTGTTTTTTTTTTACCTGGGAACACTATGTACATATGAGCAGCATATCATTTTATAAAATGGTTAAAATGTTGGCTCATTTGCATTAAAGGAGCAGTGCATTGTAATTTGTCTTCCCTTTACTGCATTACCAATGATCTATTTATCTGCTTGAGTTTATTAAATTATTTTACCTTTATTTTGTCCTTTGAAGTAGCTGATTTTCCTGTTGAAACCTCCAGCTATACTAAAAATTGCAGTACTGTAGTATTGGCTATAAAAAAGCTATACAAACAAGAATCATCAGAAGAAATCAGGAACAGTGCACTGTAAAATTTTCTTCCTTTTACTTCATTCCTAATGATCCAGTTTACCTGCCTGCGTTTATTAAATTCCTTTACCTTATTTTGTCATTTGAAATAGATGCTTTTCCTCCTGTAACCTCCAACTATATTAAAAAAGTAATTTCTGCAGTATTGGCTATAGAAAAGCTTTGCAAACATGATGCAGCAGAATAAATTAACTGTCCAGTGGGGGTGGGAAAATCAAATTTTCATTTTCATTTATTTATCTAACTATTGGCCTTTATGTAAACATACATAGACAAGATAAGGAGATCTGCTCTCCCTGCAAACTAAGCCCATTTGGGTTGTGATTTGTATGAGCACAAACAACTATTTCATATACAAAATTAAAACCAAAGAAGTAATTAACCATATATTGTATACTCCACAGCTAGTATAACAAGATATTGGAAACACATTAAAGAGAAACCAATTTTACAGCCAATTTTACAGTACATCGTCCCTTTAAATTGGGACTCAATTTAGTACTTATGATGAAATAGAAAAATACTCCAAGTTAAGCATTTATTTCCTCATGCTCCTTTATTCTGCCCTTGAGTTTAACTGCCTTTGGTGTTGAGTTTAAGGGTCAGTAAACCTTAAAAATAATGTTATATAATTCTGCACATAGTGCAGAATTATATAACATTATATTAGCCAAACTTTGTAAATCATAATATTCCCTTTTTATTTTGTAAAAATACCGCTGTTTTACAGACCCGCTCTCTGTACTCTGCTGAGCGGATCTGTTGTTTTTACTGAGCGCATCGGGCCAGCTGTATAGTCACAGCCCGGCCCGACCACGCCATTAGACACAGTGCAGCTCGCTCCCGCTCTGTCTGACAGCAGGAGCGAGCTGCACTGTGTCTAATGGCGCGGTCGGGCCGGGCTGTGACTATACAGCTGGCCCGATGCGCTCAGTAAAAACAACAGACCCGCTCAGCAGAGTACAGAGAGCGGGTCTGTAAAACAGCGGTATTTTTACAAAATAAAAAGGGAATATTATGATTTACAAAGTTTGGCTAATATAATGTTATATGATTCTGCACTATGTGCAGAATTATATAACATTATTTTTAAGGTTTACTGTCCCTTTAACGTTAAGAATATAAGATGCTGCCCAAAAGAATTGCAACTCATGAGTCACCAGTCTGGCTGATCAAATGATGTAGGTTTGCAATCTATTTCTTGTCTTCCATCCAGTCTGCAGTGCAGATAGCCCTCGGTTACAATCTATCTATCTATCTATCTATCTATCATCTATCTATCTATCTATCTATCTATCTATCTGTCTATCTCTTTCTGTCTGTCAGTCAGTCTCTGTCTGTTTCTCCCTCTGTCTGTTTGTCTGTCGCTGTCTGTCTCTCTTTGCCTGCCTATATGTCTCTCTGTCTGTCTGTCTTTCTCTCTCTCTCTCTGTCTGTCTCTCTTTCTCTGTCTGTCTTTCTCTGTCTCTTTCTCTCTGTCTGTCTCTCTGTATGTCTTTCTCTCTGTGTCTGTCTGTCTCTCTTTGTGTCTGTCTCTTTTTCTCTGTGTCTGTCTCTCTTTGTCTCTCTTTGTCTGTCTCTTTCTCTCTTTCTGTCTCTGTCTCTCTTTTTCTCTCTATCTCTGTCTGTCTCTCTCTCTGTCTGTCTCTCTCTTTGTCTCTTTCTCGTCTCTTTGTCTGTCTCTCTCTGTCTCTCTCTGTGTATGTCTGTCTCTCTCTCTGTTTTTGTCTCTTTTTCTCTGTCTGTCTCTCTCTTTCTGTCTCTGTCTCTCTCTTTTCTCTCTGTCTGTGTCTCTCTCTGTGTGTCTATCTTTCTGTTTGTCTGTGTCTTTCTCTATGTCTGTCTGTCCCTCTCTCTCTCTCTCTGTCTGTCTTTCTCTATAAATTATATGTATAATATGTATAAAGTAATATATTGCAGCCTCCTCTAAGAAATTTAGAGTTAATATAGCATGCAACATTTCACTTGGAACACTAACCGTAAACTTGCAAAAAGAAGGAAACAAACTAATGTTGTTTGTTTATATATATTTGATGTTATTTATTTTAAACAAAATCAGCTGAAGAAAAGATAGAACTGAAGGTATTTTCTCTGCCAGTATCTTTATATTTCCCAAGAGTTTAAACTGGTTATCTTCTAATTTGTTACAAAAGACAAATTTACTGCAGAGCACAGTTATCTTTGCTTCTGGAAGATAAAATACTTACGGCTAGATTACGAGTTGTGTGCCAGGTTAAAAAAGCAGCGTTAAGAGGTCCTAACGCTGCTTTTTAATGCCCGCTGGTATTACGAGTCTTGCAGGTACAGGTGTACCGCTCACTTTTTTGGCCAGACTTGGAAATACCGCAAATCCACTTACGTAAATTGAGTATCCTCTTTTTTCAATGGGACTTGCATAGTGCCGATATTACGAGTCTGACAAAAAGTGAGCGGTAGACCATCTCCTGTCAAGACTGGTACCGCATTTTTAAGTCAGTAGTTAAGAGTTTTACACTACAACGCCGTAGCATAAAACTCTTAACTAAAGTGCTAAAAAGTACATTAACACCCATAAACGACCTATTAACCCCAAAACCAAGGCCCTCCCGAATAGCAAACACTAATTTTTTTTAACCCCTAATCTGCCAAATCGGACATCGCCGCAACTATAATAAATATATTAGCCCCTAAACCGCCGCACTCCCACCTCGCAAACATTAGCTAAATATTATTATCCCCTAATCTGCCATCCCTAACATCGCCGACACCTACCTACATTTATTAACCCCTAATCTGCAGCCCCCAACGTCGCCGCCACTATACTTAAGTTATTAACCCCTAAATCTAAGTCTAACCCTAACTCATATAACTTAAATATAATTTAAATAAATCTAAATAAAAATTAATATAATTAACTTAATTATTCCTATTTAAAACTAAATACTTACCTATAAAATAAACCCTAAGATAGCTACAATATAACTACAATATAACTAATAGTTACATTGTAGCTATGTTAGGGTTTATTTTTATTTTACAGGCAAGTATGTATTTATTTTAACTAAGTAGAATAGTTATTAAATAGTTATTAACTATTTAATAACTACCTAGCTAAAATAAATACAAAAGTACCTGTAAAATAAAACCTAACCTAAGTTACACTAACACCTAACACTACACTATAATTAAATTAATTCCCTAAATTAAATACAATTAAATAAAATTAGCTAAAGTACAAACCCCCCCCCCACTAAATTACATAAAATAATAAACACATTTTTAAACCAATTACACCTAATCTAATCCCCTAACAAAATAAAAAAGCCCCCCCCCAAAAAAAAGCCTTACCCTACACTAAATTACAAATAGCCCTTAAAAGGGCCTTTTGCGGGGCATTGCCCCAAAGTAATCAGCTCTTTTACCTGTAAATAAAATTACAAATCCCCCAAACATTAAAACCCACCACCCAACCAACCCTACTCTAAAACCCACCCAATACCCGCTTAAAAAAACCTAACACTAACCCCTTGAAGATCACCTTACCGGGAGAAGTCTTCATCCAACCGGGCCGAAGTCCTCAACAAAGCCGGGAGAAGTCTTCATCCAAGCCGGGCGAAGTGGTCCTCCAGACAGGCAGAAGTGTTCATTCAGACGGCATCTTCTATCTTCATCCATCCGGCGCGGAGCGGGTCCATCTTCAAGACATCCGACGCGGAGCATCCTCTTCTGACGCTGGCTAACACTGAATGAAGGTTCCTTTAAATGAAGTCATCCAAGATGGCGTCCCTTCAATTCCGATTGGCTGATAGAATTCTATCAGCCAATCAGAATTAAGGTAGACAAATCCTATTGGCTGATGCAATCAGCCAATAGGATTGAAGTTCAATCCTATTGGCTGATCCAATCAGCCAATAGGATTGAGCTGGCATTCTATTGGCTGTTCCAATCCTCAACCTTCGTTGAAGACTTCGGTCCGGTTGGATGAAGACTTTTCCCGGTAAGGTGATCTTCAAGGGGTTAGTGTTAGGTTTTTTAAAGGGGGTATTGGGTGGGTTTTAGAGTAGGGTTGGTTGTATGGGTGGTGGGTTTTAATGTTGGGGGGGATTTGTAATTTTTTTTTCAGGTAAAAGAGCTGATTACTTTGGGGCAATGCCCCGCAAAAGGACCTTTTAAGGGCTATTTGTAATTTAGTGTAGGGTAGGGCTTTTTTATTTTATTTTGGGGGGGCTTTTTTTTTGTTAGTGGGATTAGATTAGGTGTAATTAGTTTAAACATCTTGTAATTTGTTTATTATTTTCTGTAATTTAGTGGGGTTTTTTTTTGTACTTTAGCTAATTTTATTTAATTGTATTTAATATAGGGAATTAATTTTATTATAGTGTAGTGTTAGGTGTAATTGTTACTTAGGTTAGTTTTATTTTACAGGTACTTTTGTATTTATTTTAGCTAGGTAGTTATTAAATAGTTAATAACTATTTAGTAACTATTCTACCTAGTTAAAATAAATACAAACTTGCCTGTGAAATAAAAATAAACCTTAAGATAGATACAATGTAACTATTAGTTATATTGTAGCTAGCTTAGGGTTTATTTTACAGGTAAGTATTTAGTTTTAAATAGGAATAATTTAGTTAATGATAGGAATTTTATTTAGACTTATTTCAATTATATTTAAGTTAGGGGGTGTTAGGGTTAGGGTTAGACTTAGGTTTAGGGGCTAATACATTTAGTATAGTGGCGGCGACATTGGGGGCGGCAGATTAGGGGTTAATAATATTTAACTAATGTTTGCGATGCGGGAGTGTGGCGGTTTAGGGGTTAATATGTTTATTATAGTGGCGGCGACGTTGGGGGCGGCAGATAAGGGGTTAATAAGCGTAGGTAGGTGGTGGCGACATTGGGAGCGGCAGAGTAGGGGTTAATAAATATAAGGTAGGTGTCGGCAATGTTGGGAGCAGCAGTTTAGGAGGTTCATAAGTATAATGTAGGTGGCGGCGGTGTCTGGAGCGGCAGATTAGTGGTTAATAATAAAATGTAGGTATCGGCGATGTAGGGGGCGGCAGATTAGGGGTTAATAATTGTAAAATCAGGGGTGTTTAGACTTGGGGTTCATGTTAGGGTGTTAGGTGTAGACATAAAATGTATTTCCCCATAGGAATCAATGGGACTGCGTTAAGGAGTTTTACGCTGCTTTTTTGCAGATGTTAGATGTTTTTTCAGCCGGCTCTCCCCGTTGATGCCTATGGGGAAATCGTGCACGTACACGTTACACCAGCTCACCGCTGACTTAAGCAGCGCTGTTATTGGAGTGCGGTAATGAGCAATATTTTGCTCAACGCTCACTTCTTGTCTGGTTTGTAAAAACCTGTAATACCAGCGCTGTCTGTAAGTGAGCGGTGAGCATAAACTGCTCGATAGCACCGCACAGCCTCTAACGCAAAACTCGTAATCTAGGTGTTATTTTTTTATTTTGGCCAATACTGGTTACAAATTTTATTATATATATATATAAATGCAAAATAAATTATGTCTTCTACTTGTATTATCTATACTCCCTGACCATGTGTATAGCACATTGTATAGATGTAATAATTATGATAATAATTATTATACCCAATTTAAAGACCAGAAGTGAGAAGGAATCATGCCATAGAAGCACTCCTCCAAATGTGTGCCCCCCTTAAAGGGATCGTAAACACCTTGCAATTACAAGAAATGATTGTTGCTATAGAATTTCATGTCCGCCCGACATTGATAAATACCGACAGCATACGCTGTCGGCATTTATAATTGCACAAGCATTTCTGGTGAACTGCTTATGCACCATCTTTGGTTCAGTACCTGGGTACAGCTTGCTAAATGTACCCACCAATCAGCAAGCGCTATCCAGGGTTCTGAACCAAAAATGGGCCGGCTTGTAAGCTTACATTCCTGCCTTTTCACATAAAGATGCCAAGAGAATGAAGAAAATTTGATAATAGGAGTAAATTCGAACGTTGCTAAAAATTGCATGCTCTATCTGAATCCTGAAACAAAAAATTTGGGTTCAGTGTCCCTTTAAGTTTCAGGCAGACCTAAAACTTCAGGTGTGCTAGATGGAGGCGCTGGTTCAGCTTGTATCAGTCGTTGGTATCTTCCTTTCCTTCCTCGGTTGTATAACTAGTGTATATTGCAGGTTACAATATACACTAGTTATACAACCGAGGAAGGAAAGGAAGATACCAATGACTGATGCAAGCTGAACCAGCGCCTCCATCTAGCACACCTGATCCATTCACACAGACCTTGGGAGAAACTGTGGGACGGCTGCGGTTCACCAGAAGGCGAAAGTATTAATACATATTATACACCTGTTTGCATGTAGACCTAAAACTTCGGGGGGTAAATTGCAGCATCCAATGCTTGATAAATCTACCCCCTTGTCTGCTGTAGCTGTTTATAAACAGCCCAACTCCAGCCACCATTTGCCTTATTTGTAAGAGCCAATCTGGGTTTGAGTCTGTTTGAGGCCATGGTCATAAAGTTAGTTTGAAGTACTTTGTTTTGCATTTGTTATCTGCTAAAGCCAATTAGAAACAGATATATAGCAGGGTAGCTTTGATATGTCCCAAGGGTACATTTCCAGTTTATGTAAGAAAATCCAGAATTGAAATGACGTGAAAAGATGCAAAATAAATATACAAAGTCCCTTTATGTTATGCTGCCCTAGGCACAGGTCTAGCTGGTGTGGGCCAAAATACAATCCAGTCATAATTTGCTTATTGTGTACAGAATTCTTCATTTTTAGCATGTGCATTGTGAAAATCTTTGGAAGATTTCTTAAAACTGCAACTAAAATCTACCCAATTTTAAAAAGAATACTTGGTTAAATAAACTATAAATATATTGAGATTTATTTTTAAAATAACATATTGGACTAGATTACCAGTGGAACCAGTTTTATCGCTCATGAGTTCTGACTGCGCTCAGGGTAAAAAAATAGCACTCTCAGGTTAGCGCTGGTATTACAAGTTGAAAGTAAAAAGACTCAGTCATGCTAACTTCAGGACTTTGGATATCATGACCGCGTTAACTTCCTCTCTCCATATAGTCTTCCTTTTCTATTTATCACTTGCACACTAACTCGAATTACGCTAGATTTACTAGGCTAAAGTCGAAAGGTGTGTTAGGAACTTAAATTCCTATGTTCTTCACTTAGAAGAAAATATTCTTTTTATTTTTAAATTAATATATATACAGTGGGGCAAAAAAGTATTTAGTCAGCCACCAATTGTACAAGTTCTCCCACTTAAGAAGATGAGAGAGGCCTGTAATTTTCATCATAGGTATACCTCAACTATGAGAGACAAAATGTGGAAACAAATCCAGACAATCACATTGTCTGATATGGAAAGAATTTATTTGCATATTATGGTGGAAAATAAGTATTTGGTCACCTACAAACAAGCAAAATTTCTGGCTCTCACAGACCTGTATCTTCTTCTTTAAGAGGCTCCTCTGTCCTCCACTCATTACCTGTATTAATGGCACCTGTTTGAACTTGTTATCAGTATAAAAGACACCTGTCCACAACCTCAAACAGTCACACTCCAAACTCCACTATGGTGAAGAGTGAAGACCAAAGAGCTGTCGAAGGACACCAGAAACAAAATTGTAGACCTGCACCAGACTGGGAAGGCTGAGTCTGCAGGAATGGGCCAACCTACCAGCAACCATGTGTGACAACCTTGTGAAGACTTACAGAAAACGTTTGACCTCTGTCATTGCCAACAAAGGATATTTAACAAAGTATTGAGATGAACTTTTGATATTGACCAAATACTTATTTTCCACCATAATTTGCAAATACATTCTTTCCAAATCAGACAATGTGATTGTCTGGATTTGTTTCCACATTTTGTCTCTCATAGTTGAGGTATACCTATGATGAAAATTACAGTCCTCTCTCATCTTCTTAAGTGGGAGAACTTGCACAATTGGTGGCTGACTAAATACTTTTTTTGCCCCACTGTATATACAGTATATACAGTATGTGTGTATTTTTGTAAAATATTTCTTTATATCTATATATATTTATGAATATTTACAAAAATGTAAATAGAGATTTTGTGTGTGTGTGTGTATATATACATATATATATATATATATATATATATATATATATATATATATATATATATATATATATACTGTATCTATAAAAAGAACATTTCTCAAAGTGAAAACATGAATTTCAAGTATTTCTATTTAAAACATTAAAATTGGTTAAAAATTATAATGCATGTTTCAAGGTATTTGGCCAGAAAGATCTCAAAAGTGTGTGTATATATATATATATATATATATATATATATATATATATATATATATATATATATATATATATATGTGTGTGTAACCCTTATACTTTACTTTAGGTCTCAGGTCTTGCTAATTCTTAAAGGGACATGAAACCCAAATGTTTTATTTCATTATTCAGAGAGAGCATGCCATTTTCAACAACTTTCCAATATACTTTTATTATTCAATTAATTTGTTCTCTTGCCTAACCTTACACTACAATTAAATCAATTACATAAATTAAATACAATTAACTAAATTACAAAAACAAACAAACACTAAATTGCACAAAATAAAAAAGAAATTATCAGATATTTAAACTAATTACACCTAATCTAATAGCCCTATCAAAATAAAAAAGCCCCCCCAAAATAAAAAAAGAACCCTAGCCTAAACTAAACTACCAATAGCCCTTAAAAGGGCCTTTTTTCACCTTTAATTTTTTTCACCTTTAATTCCAATTGGCTGATAGAATTCTATCAGCCAATCGGAATTCAAGGGACGCCATCTTGGATGACGTCATTTAAAGGAGAATTCATTGTTCAAGAAGACGTCGATTGAGGAGGATGCTCCATGCTGGATGTCTTGAAGATGGACCTGCTCCGTGACAGATGGATGAAGATAGAAGATGCCGTCTGTATCAGGTTCCTTGGTTATTTGAATCACAACTGCAGAGTCTAAATAAATTATTTTTGTTTCACAACTGAAGTACAGGCTATTATATCAGCATAGACTGTTTTATTCAGAGTGATTTTTATAAGTAATGGCAGTAAGTCTTTATATGGTTATATAATATCGTTATACCATATAAATATTTAGAGGCTGAAAATAAGTATTATTATTAATAACAACTTTTGACAATAATTGTGCTCAAACCCAAATGTGAGAGATAGTGTTCATTGTAGTAAGCACTGAGGCATGAGAGATGTGAGACACACAGACTGCAGCTGCTGACAGGGGCGTGACCTGCTGCGAGACACAGCACACAGAGTAATGCTTGCAGCGTGGTTATCTGAACACAGACTAGTGATTGCAATTGGTGCTGTGAGACACGCTGAGTTGTAAGGAACTGTATGGCACACTGAGATGTATGAAGCTGTGTGACGTCACATAAAGTCCGTTACTGTCCGGTATGAGAATGTATCAAAGGAAGTTCATAGAATTAAATAAAACATACGTTGCAATCAAAGTAATTTCTGAGAGACAAAGTCAATTTACATAAGTTCAAAAGGAAACATGAAATTTGTAATTAGCCGTTACTTAAGGCATCCAAGGTAAATTAGTTTTGATACAAATACCGTAGTAGTAGTTGGTAGAATCCTCCTGTTGGAAATTAGATAGCAATTCCTGTAGAGATGTGGAGTTGAATAACTTAATACTTCTTGGAATAGCAATCTTCAGGATGAATGAGACTAGTTGTTATTAGTCCCTTTGTGACCAAACTGCAGCTGGTATTTGTAAATCCAAATGTTAAAGTAGTAGAAGTAAATCTTCTTTTGATAAGTATATAGCTTATAAGAAAGAGAGCACTGGTTTCAGCAAACAATACTCAACAACTAAGCACTTGTTTGGGGCGGGGTGATGCCTTAAGTACAGGTGAGGAAGGTGAGTTGAGGCAAAAAGTAAAAGCAGGACTGGAATCCTTACAGATCCCCCCCCTCAAGCAAGCCGACCACGGGTTGGAATTTAGGTCTGTTTGGATATCGTCTATGAAAACGAGCAATAAGCTTTGGAGCATTAATGTGTGCATGAGGTTCCCAAGTATCATCCTCTGGGGCGAACCCTTTCCATCGGACCAGATACTGTAATTCCCCATTATAAAATCTTGAGTCCAAAAGATCATAAACTTCATAGACATCAGTGCCCAATTGAATAGGAGAAGGGGGTAGAAGAGGTACATCAGGTTTATCTCCCAAGTAGGGTTTCAATAATGATACATGGAAAGTTGGGTGGATGGGTAAAGAATCAGGTAGATCAAGCCTGACGGCATTTTCATTGATGATGTGTAGAATTTTGAATGGGCCAAGGAACAACCCAGCCAATTTTTTACTTGGTAAGTGCATTTTAATGTTTTTGGAAGATAACCAAACATAGTCCCCTATAGAATATTTCGGAGAAGCTCTACGACGTAAATCATAAAATTTCTTCTGAGAAGCCTGAGCTTGTTTGATGTTATCTCGTAAATGTAGGAAATTTTCAGCTATGTTTTGTGTTAGCACATCAACAGATGGTGAGTCATGTGTAGAAGTCGTTTGGATAGTGAATCTTGGATTAAAACCATAATTGGCGAAAAAGGGAGAGTAATTTGTAGTGCTGTTAATGGTATTGTTATAGGCAAATTCAGCCATGGAGAGAAAGGAAGTCCATTTATTTTGATGATATGAACAATAGCAACGTAGATATTGCTCAAGCCACTGATTGAGTCTCTCAGTTTGGCCATTAGTCTGAGGGTGGAAGGCTGTGCTTAACCTTTGATCGATTTGGAGTGCTTTAGTGAGTGCTTTCCAGAAGCGTGAGGTGAATTGGGTTCCTCTATCAGTAGTTAAAATGGATGGTAACCCGTGGTATCGTACAATGTGGTTTAGAAATAAATATGCTGTTTCAATGGAAGTGGGTAACTTATGAAAAGGAATAAAATGTGCCATTTTAGTAAAATGATCGGTAACAACTAAAATGGTGGTTTGTCCAGAACTAGGTGGTAGATCAACTATAAAATCCATTCCCAAATGAGACCAAGGAGATTCCGGTACTTCCAAAGGAATTAAATAGCCATAGGGAGGTCTCCTTTCTGGTTTTGATACTGTACAGGTTGTACAATGTTGTATATATTCCTTTATACTGGTTTTCATCGATGGCCACCAGTAACTTCTGGAGATGAGCTCATGTGTACGTTTGATTCCTGGATGACCAATTAGTGGAGGGTCATGATGATCTTTGATTATTTTCTGTCTGAAACGTTCTGGAATATAAAGTTTAGAACCATGGAAGTAAAAACCATCCTGGAGGGTTAGGCTATCTAGTAGGGTTTGGTCTTCTGAAGAAAGATCAGATTGGTATTCCTTATCCTGTTGAGATAGGATAGCAAGGAATCGAGTAGGGGGAAGAATGCTAGTAGGAGAGTCTTCCTGTATAGGTCTTGGATCTCGTCGAGAGAGTGCATCTGCCTTCCCATTTTTTGAACCCGGCCTGTACATGATTTGGAAATTGAAACGACTAAAGTAGAGACTCCATCTCACTTGACGTCCAGATAAAGTTTTATTATTTTGTAGATATTCCAAATTCCGGTGATCCGTATAAATCACTATAGGTAGGGAGGTACCTTCAAGGAGATGTCTCCAGAATTCGAAGGCTCTTTTAATGGCTAGAAGTTCCTTGTCCCCAATGGAATAATTGATCTCTGCTGGAGTCATAATTTTTGAATAGAACCCAACTGGGTGTAGTGGTTCTGTAGGAGACTGTCTTTGGGAGAGGACAGCGCCAAGAGCATAATCTGAAGAATCCACCTCTAGGGTATATTGAAGGTTTGGATCAGGATATTTCAGAATGGGGGCAGATGAAAAGGAATTCTTTAGGAAGTTGAACGCATCATCCTGTTCTTTAGTCCACTGGAAAGAGCAATTAGCACTAGTTAATTTAGTCAGAGGTTTTGCAATTTTAGAAAAATTGCGAATGAACTTTCTGTAATAGTTACTGAAACCAAGAAACTTTTGTAGTTCTTTCCGTGTTGAAGGTGTGGGCCATGATTTTACTGCTTCCACTTTGTTATCTTGCATTTGAATCCCATTTGGGCTGATGGAGTAACCCAGGAACTCTATTTTGTTGGTGTGGAAAATACATTTTTCCAATTTGGCGTATAGCCGATGGACTTGGAGTCTTGCTAAAACCCAACTAACATGTTTGATATGTTCTTCTAGATTTGTGGAATAGATTAAAATGTCATCTAGGTAGACAACAACACATGTGTCAAGGAGATCATGGAAAATGTCATTAATAAAGAACTGGAAAGTTGCGGGTGCGTTAGTTAAGCCGAAAGGCATAACTAGATATTCAAACAACCCGTACCTAGTTCTAAAAGCGGTAAGCCACTCATCCCCCTCACGGATACGCACTAAATTGTACGCCCCTCTCAAATCTAATTTAGTAAAAATCTGAGCATGCCTGAATCTTTCTATGAGTTCAGGAATGAGGGGGAGAGGGTATCGGTTTTTTATGGTTATTTTGTTCAATTGTCTGAAGTCAATGATAGGCCGAAGAGATTGGTCTTTGTTCCGCACAAAGAACATTCCTGCACCAGCAGGAGAAACCGAAGGACGGATAAACCCTTTCTTTAGATTTTCATCTAGGTAAGTTTTTAGATGATCCAGTTCCGGTTGACAAAGTGGGTATAAATGTCCAATAGGTGGCGTGGTTCCAGGTTTCAGTTCAATAGGGCAGTCGTAGATTCTGTGTGGGGGAAGGGTATCTGCTTCCTTCTTACTAAAGACTTCAGAGAACTGCTTGTACATTTCTGGTATCAGAGTTTCTGATGTGGAGGATAAACTGTGAAAAAAGGTTCTATGGCAAGTCTGTTGACAGAAATCAGAATTTAATTGAACTTTTAAGGATTTCCAATTAATATCAGGTTCGTGTAGCTGTAACCAAGCTAGCCCAAGTACTATTGGGAATAATGGAGAAGTTATTACATCAAAAGTGAGATGTTCATGATGTGTTTTTAATGTAGTGACAGAGAGCGGGATGGTGTGATGTGTAATTGGCCCTGATGATATCTCAGAGCCATCAACCACACGAAGGAAAATAGGAGACAACTTTTTTATCAATGGTATTTTATTTTTAGAAACCAGAGAACTGTCAATGTAGTTTCCTTGTGCTCCTGTATCCAAGATGGCTGGAATGGTCAGTTGCTTATTTGCCCACTGTAGAGAAAGAAGTAAAGAACAATGAAGAGGGTTGTTATGCTTTGACTGGAGAGAAAGATTGGTATGGTACTTACTCTTCTTGTTCTGTGGCAAAGATGGGCAATCCTTTAGAGTATGAGATGAGGATGCGCAATACATGCAGAGGCCTCTAGTCTTCCTTCTGATACGTTCTTCAGGAGTTAGAGGTCCTCTAAAAAAACTTATATCCATAGCTTCAGCACCAGTTGAACCAGTATGAGGACTGTTAGAAGTGGGATGGTTTAGAACCTTATCCTTCTTATAAACAATTTCAGGGTATTGACGTTCAAATCTTCTTTCACGTAATCTCCTATCAATTTGCCTGCTGAGCTTCATAAGGCCTTCCAATGTTTCAGGTAACTCAGTTCGGGCTAATTCATCTTTTACTGCGTCAGAGAGTCCAAGCCTGAACTGGTTTTTTAAAGCAATGGCGTTCCACTGAGAGTCAATAGAATATTGCTTGAATTCTGTTATGTAACATTCAACAGGTTTGGTACCTTGTTTTAAGTTCCTCATCTTTTTCTCAGCAGTATACTGTAGGTTAGAATCATAGTATAATTCATCCATGATATCCAGAAAAGATGAAAAAGATGAAAGAACAGCATTATTTGTCTCAAAGAGAGTGTCTGCCCAAATGCGAGGTTCACCTCTTAAATAGCTTATCATTGTAAGGACTTTAACCCTATCATTTGGGTATGTTTTAGGTTTAAGGGTGAAATTAAGCAGACAAGCATTTTTGAATTGACGGTATAAATTCCTATCTCCATTGAAAAAATCTGGAGGTGCAATAAATGGTTCTGACAGATTGTCAGGAAGGCTCTGTTTAATAGAGACAGTGTCTTTTATTACATTTCTTAAAGTTTCATTTTCTAATTGTAACTCTCTAAAGGCTTGACTAAGTTGGTCAACTCTTTGTGTTAAATTATAAACAATTTGAGGAAGCTCTGCTGGATCCATATTTTATGGCTTAGTTGTTATATCAGGTTCCTTGGTTATTTGAATCACAACTGCAGAGTCTAAATAAATTATTTTTGTTTCACAACTGAAGTACAGGCTATTATATCAGCATAGACTGTTTTATTCAGAGTGATTTTTATAAGTAATGGCAGTAAGTCTTTATATGGTTATATAATATCGTTATACCATATAAATATTTAGAGGCTGAAAATAAGTATTATTATTAATAACAACTTTTGACAATAATTGTGCTCAAACCCAAATGTGAGAGATAGTGTTCATTGTAGTAAGCACTGAGGCATGAGAGATGTGAGACACACAGACTGCAGCTGCTGACAGGGGCGTGACCTGCTGCGAGACACAGCACACAGAGTAATGCTTGCAGCGTGGTTATCTGAACACAGACTAGTGATTGCAATTGGTGCTGTGAGACACGCTGAGTTGTAAGGAACTGTATGGCACACTGAGATGTATGAAGCTGTGTGACGTCACATAAAGTCCGTTACTGTCCGGTATGAGAATGTATCAAAGGAAGTTCATAGAATTAAATAAAACATACGTTGCAATCAAAGTAATTTCTGAGAGACAAAGTCAATTTACATAAGTTCAAAAGGAAACATGAAATTTGTAATTAGCCGTTACTTAAGGCATCCAAGGTAAATTAGTTTTGATACAAATACCGTAGTAGTAGTTGGTAGAATCCTCCTGTTGGAAATTAGATAGCAATTCCTGTAGAGATGTGGAGTTGAATAACTTAATACTTCTTGGAATAGCAATCTTCAGGATGAATGAGACTAGTTGTTATTAGTCCCTTTGTGACCAAACTGCAGCTGGTATTTGTAAATCCAAATGTTAAAGTAGTAGAAGTAAATCTTCTTTTGATAAGTATATAGCTTATAAGAAAGAGAGCACTGGTTTCAGCAAACAATACTCAACAACTAAGCACTTGTTTGGGGCGGGGTGATGCCTTAAGTACAGGTGAGGAAGGTGAGTTGAGGCAAAAAGTAAAAGCAGGACTGGAATCCTTACAGTCTGGATGAAGACTTCTGCTGGTTGGATGAAGAATTCTGCCGCTTCGTTGAGGACTTTTGCCAGCTTCGTTGAGGATGGATGTCGGGTTTTCAAAAACTGTAAGTGGATCTTCGGGGGTTAGTGTTAGGCTTTTTAAGGGTTTATTGGCTGGGTTTTATTTTTCGATTAGGGTTTGGGCGGAAAAAGAGCTAAAGGTCCCTTTAAGGGCAATGCCCATCCAAATGCCCTTTTCAGGGCAATGGGGAGCTTAGGTTTTTTAGTTAGGATTTTATTTGGGGGGTTGGTTGTGTGGGTGGTGGGTTTTACTGTTGGGGGGTTGTTTGTATTTTTTTTACAGGTAAAAGAGCTGATTTATTTGTGGTAATGCCCCGCAAAAGGCCCTTTTAAGGGCTATTGGTAGTTTAGTTTAGGCTAGGGGTTTTTTATTTTGTGTGGGCTTTTTTTATTTTGATAGATTAGGCGTAATTAGTTTAAATATCTGATAATTTCTTTTTTTCTTTTGGGTAATTTAGTGTTTTTTTTTTGTAATTTAGTTAATTGTATTTGATTAATGTAATTTATTTAATTGTAGTGTAAGGTTAGGTGTTAGTATAAGACAAGTTAGGTTTTATTTTACAGGTAAATTTGTATTTATTTTAGCTAGGTAGTTAGTAAATAGTTAATAACTATTTAGTAACTATTCTACCTAGTTAAAATAAATACAAACTTGCCTGTGAAATAAAAATAAACCCTAAACTAGCTATAATGTAATGATTAGTTATATTGTAGCTAGCTTACGGTTTATTTAATGGTAAGTATTTAGTTTTAAATAGGAATTTTTTAGTAATTAATAGTATGTTTTATTTAGATTTATTTTAATTATGTTAAAGTTAGTGGGTGTTAGGGTTAGGGTTAGACTTAGAGTTAGGATTAGGGGTTAATAAATTTAGTATAGTGGCAGCGACGTTGGGTGCGGCAGATTAGGGGTTAATAATATTTAACTAGTTTTTGCGATGCGGGAGTACGGCGGTTTAGGGGTTAATATATTTATTATAGTGGCGGCGATGTCAGCAGCGGCAGATTAGGGGTTAATAATTTTATTTTAGTATTTGCGATGCGGGAGGACCTCGGTTTAGGGGTTAATAGGTAGTTTATGGGTGTTAGTGTACTTTTTAGCGCTTTAGTTGTGAGTTTTATGTTACAGCTTTGTAGCGTAACACTCATAACTACTGACTTTCAGTTTACGTTATGGATCTTGGAGTTTTAGGCTGTACTACTGACTTTTTGGCCTCCCAGGCAGACTCGTAATACCGGCGGAAAGGAAGTCCCATTGAAAGAGGACTTTTTGAAAGCTGCAGTAGTTACTTTGCGTTACGGCCAAAAAAGTAGTAAAAACGAGCCTTAACACTGCTTTTTTCACTCATACTCGTAATCTAGCCGATAGTATTTTATACACATTGTATTTTGACATATCTAGATTTATTCTATTGGATTCAGCTATCTGTAGTGCTTCCCTTCCCTTGTTCTCTATCCATCCTTAGCTTTTTGGACACCAGGGAGATTGTTCATCATAGGGAAGCTTTCCAAAATTTATATTCTCCACTCCTATATCTCAATCTAAATCTGATTGGATATAGTTATTTTATTTTTAAGAGCACTGTGGTGTTTTTACCATTACTCTTTTGTATTTTATTACAATTCCCTGGCTGTACAATGTCGCCCCCTGCTTGCACGCGGCCAATCACACACAAGAGTGGGCTGTCTATCACCTCGATCTGATCAGATTGAGATGATTTTAATCTGCCACCTAAAGTGTTGTGGATAGGTTATGTAGCAGTGGTCTTATGACCACTGTTAGCTAACTAGCATTTCAGGATCACTCTATCTGTCTATTGTATATATGAAGTACTGCATGGAAAAAAGTAAGATATACTGACAAATGTTGCAAAATTATTTAAAACTTTCTTTCTCTTGTTAAGTGTATCCAGTCCACGGATCATCCATTACTTGTGGGATATATTCCCTTCCCAACAGGAAGTTGCAAGAGGATCACCCACAGCAGAGCTGCTATATAGCTCCTCCCCTCACATGTCATATCCATTCATTCTCTTGCAACCCTCAACATAGATGGAGGTCGTGAGAGGAGTTTGGTGTTTTATACTTAATTAATTCTTCAATCAAAAGTTTGTTATTTTTATGTTAAAATATTTTTTATTGTCACTATGCAAAATACATTCCATCACAAATTAATAAACAGTCATATATCGGTACATCACAAAATCAGTAGGTGTTATATCAATATAGCAATTGTACATCTCCCTTTTGTCTGCATCAACTTTTACCATTGACTGTAGATTGAGATTATAGTCCCCAGTGTCCATCCAATGTTATATAATCTCTCATCAAGGAATTTTAATACTAGTATCGGAGATCAGTCTTCATCTGTTACATCCTACAACGTGACTGTTATCATAGATTCTTTGCATATTATTTTTTATAGAGAAAAGAATAAAAAAATTATCCTTCCCTTCCTTTTTTAATAAACAAATAAAAAAGAACAAAAAACACAACAAAGAACAAAAACAAAACAACAAGTGGTCAAGTGATAAGCATATATATGTGTCATTGCTATTTGGTACCTTAAGAACTATATTCCATATAGGGGGTAAAATATCTATAAGTAACCCTTTCCCATTTCCACCTCTTCTGATGCGTATTAGCAGTCTGTCTACCAATGTAGTTTAGGACCTCAAGAAAGTCAGTGTGTCAATTCGGTTGCATTAACCAGTAAAACCATGTTTTGTGGTAAGCATCTACGTTTCCCAGGATAAAAGCTGCGGTTTCATGGAGTTTATGTGTCAAACTAATTCTGTTTAGGATTTCCTGCCATAGTGGTGCCCCCTCCCTCCAATACTTAGCTATGCATATTCTTGTGATTGTGCAAAGTATTCTGATGAAAGTATTAATATGATGGTGGTATTTTGGGAATGGCATATTAAGGAGCCCCTAGGACATAGTTAATGTTATCCGTTCCTCCAGTAGTGTACTAAGAAGGTCAGACAGCTTCAACCAAATCCGCCTGACCTCATGGCATTCCCACCACATATGTACATAAGTTCCTATTTCATTGCATCCCCTGTAGCAATTCCTATTTTTTACTTCTGTAAAGTGGGAAGTTTTTATTGGGGTTAGATACCACCTAAACATGGTCTTACAACTATTTTCTCGTAGATCCGCACTTATCAGTCCTCTGCAGGAGGAATAAAGTAGCTCATACCATTCCTTCACCTCCATACTATTGCCTAAGTCAGTCTCCCATTTGCACATAATAGAAGACTTTTCCTCACTTGTAGTTGACTGTATTGCTATATATAGCCTCGAAATGGTATGTTTTAGTCTAGTGTCCGCACTGCATATTTTCTCTAGAGTGGTACTGAGTTGATTTCGTGCGTTTGATAAAAATTTATGTAAGGCAGAAGTAACTTGTAAGTATAAGTACCATCTAAGGGGGTCTGGTGCGAGCTTTTCCTGAGTCTGTGTGAAGGTTAATGGCTTACCATGTGATATCATATCTCCCACCCTATAAAGGCCCTTATTTACCCATTTGTCTAATTGTTTCCTGTATTCCCCTGGGATAAGGTATCTGAGTGGTGTCTTAAGTGAGTTATCTGGGACCAGTTTTTTTTTTCCTATTTAAAGTTCGCCAGTGTTCTACCGAGAGGCCAGTAATTGGGGAGTATTTGTGAATTTCTTGTACAGACATGGAAGTGTCCCATATTAGAGCCCCCGGGGAGTCCACCTCTCCCAGATCCGATTCCATCCCTATCCAGATTATATCTGGGTTAGAGGATCCCATTAATGCTGTTTGAGCCAGTCTAGAGGCGTCATAATAATCTGTCAGGTTAGGAATTCCAATCCCACCTAGCTGTCTATGTTTCGTCATTATCTGATAAGGGATTCTGGAGTGCTTTTTGTTATTAACAAAATGAATAAATTCTGACTGTAGTGTCTCCAGATCTCTCCTAGGAACCGCTATCGGCAAGGTCCTGAAAAGGTATAGTAGTCTCGGGAGAATATTCATTTTTATAGCTGAAATTCTGCCATACCACGAAAAGTTAAGGTGTCTCCACTTTGCGATATCTTTTCGAATAGCTTTATATAATGGCAAGTAATTGATTTTGTATAGGTCCATACATTGAGCAGATAAATTGATTCCTAAGTATTTGACATGTGTCTTAACCCAAGAGAATTCAAAATTGAGTTAAATTAATTTTTTTGTTTGGGGTGGTAATGCTATTGCCATTGCTTCACTTTTGTCCATATTTATTTTATATCCCGATATGGCAGAAAATCGGTCCAAGATTTCATAAAGGCTAGTGAGGGAGGTCAGTGGTTTGGTCAAGGTCAACAGAACGTCGTCTGCAAAAAGGGCAATCTTATAGTCCTTCTTTTTAAGTTGGAAGCCTGTAATGCCAGGGTTTTGTCTAATACAAGCAGCTAATGGCTCCATACAGAGCGCAAACAACAGTGGCGAGAGAGGGCAACCCTGTCTCGTACCATTTTTAATATTTATAAGTTTGGAATGATGTCCAATGGCCCTAACAGTGGCTGTAGGTGTAGAGTATATACCCCGTAGAGCTGTTACAAAGGGGCCCCTAAATTCCATCTTATCTAGGACAGCAAACATGTATGCCCAATCTATCCTATCAAACGCCTTCTCTGCATCCAGTGATAGGACCAGAGAAGGCGTTTTCGATCTTGTCAGTTGGTTAATGATCGTGAGTATTCGTCTAATGTTATCAGGAGCTTCCCTTCCCATCACAAACCCAACCTGATCTGGATGGACGATATCTGGCAGTATGGTTTTAAGCCTATTAGCTAATATCTTGGTAAAGATTTTAAGATCTTGATTTTTAAGAGAGATGGGTCTATAACTAGCACACCGTTTGAGATTTTTCCCTGGTTTGGGTATCACAGCTATCCTTGCTCTGAGGAGATCTGGAGGTATTGCATGCCCTTGCATAATGTGATTTGAAAGTTTAACCAAGTGGGATACTAATGAGGATTGGAACAACTTATAGTATTCCCCCGGGAGTCCATCAGGACCCGGGGCCGTTCCTGGTTTTAAGTCCTTAACTGCTTGTTGGACTTCAGTTAGTGTAATGTCTTGGTTCAGGCTATCCCTGTCTTTGTCCGTCAGAGAGGCTAGTGACGTTTCATTAAGGAAGTTAGTTAGTGAGGCTTTAGTTTGTGCTGATTGAGTCAACTTATTTCCGTCATAGAGATCACTATAGTAGTCAGCAAAGCAGTCAACTATCTCCTGCGGGTGGGTTGTAGTGGTACCGTCTAGTGTCTGAATTTGTGCAATGGCCGCTACCCTTAATTTATCTCGAATTTTATTAGCTAAATATCTATCCGGTTTATTGGAGTATATATAATAATTTGTCTTAAGTCTGAATGCCGCCTTAACTGACTGATCATTAAGAATATTGGCTAATGTTGAGCGCTTTTCTTGTAGTTTTTGGTAAAGAGCCTTAGAATGTGTAAGTCTGTGTTGCCGTTCTAGAGTGTTTATTTCTTTTTGGAGTTCTAGTCTTTGACTGTTACATTTTTTAACCAGTGTAGCTTTTTCCCTTATAAGCAGTCCTCTTAAAAAGGTTTTGTGAGCTGCCCAGGTTGATATGGGATTTTCCGTCGTCCCTGTATTGATCCCCCAATATTCACACATTTGTCTCATTATAGTTTTTAGTATCAATGGGTCCTTTAGACAGAAAGGGTTGAAGGTCCATGTTTTGGTTCTGTTTATTGTCTGTAAGGTACCTAGTCTCAGTTGTGTTATTGAGTGGTCTGACCACACACAGGGGTAGATAGTAGCGGATTCCAGGGAAGGCTGTAATATTTGGCTAACAAAAATGTAATCTAATTTTGTGTATGTCTTGTGTGCTGCAGAATAATATGTGGTGTCTGCCGTGTTTCCATATAGGGTCTGCCATGAATCGATTAAGGCATGTGTACTCAGGTGATCTAGTATCGTCTTGGCCTTGTTATATTGTTTGTGCTGTTTATTGGTCATTAATTGGAGACGCTTTCTGGATTGTAATGCCAGGTCTACATTAAAGTCTCCCGCCAATATCGTCCTAGATTGAGTCCAATTTGTCAGTTGATGCGATTGTAGCTTAAAGAAAGTGTCTTGTTTATCGTTAGGGGCATATAAATTACAGAGTGTAATGTCCGTACCTTGTATCTGACCTCTAACTATCAAGAATCTACCTTCTTTATCTCTAATTGTTTCTGTGTGTACAAAGGGTATAGAGGAGTGGATGAGGATGGAGACACCCCGTTTTTTGAGTCAGTTGTGGCATGATAGTGCAGTGGGAAGTCTTTCGTCCAATATTTAGGTATTTGTGAGCCTAAAAAATGTGTCTCCTGTAGGAAAATCACATTGGCTCTTAAGGATCTATATTGTGTAAGAGCTGTTCTCCTCTTAATATCTGAGTTCAGCCCTCTAACATTATGTGAGATAAGATTAATAGCCCATGTTTCCATAGATAAAACAGTGTGTATGATCAATAATGCTATTAGTATCCATTGTCTCAAGTTTACATTGTTCTAAATATTTCCCTTCTGTTTGACTTGTACAGAATAAGTAAACAATGAAAGGGGGCCTCTACAGCCTGTGCCTTTCACCCAAGTATGTGACACAACATAAATATAAAAAGTGAATAGTATTTCCATGACCACATAACTGTAAACATCATAAATATATAAACTAAATATATCCCTATTGGATATATAACAGTAAATAAGCTAATAATGTAATATAAAAGCTGTAATAACAAACATTTTACAGAACTTTTAACTTGTGTTGTATGAAAAAAAAAACATCACAATTGGTGTGCATAAGAAAGATGAAAGTCATACGTATGTTTCAAGTAGAAAGTGTGAGGGGACATGCCCCCGACCTGCAATGGCTTCGTCTCTGAGTCTCATTTGTCCAATTTGATACACCGTATAAACCATGTATAGTATTATAACATAACATAAGGGGTGGCTGGCATTTTTTGCTGTTGTCCAACTCAATACTATTATAAGAGCTTAATATGTTTTTCAGTAGACAGTTCAAAAAGAGAAATATACTTATCTCCAGGTCAGTCTCGCGTCAATGGTATCTCTCAAGCAAGAATCATATCCAGCCAGAATGTCCACAACTGGGCTTTTTCTTTCCTTTTCCTCCTTCAGTGGGTCATCTAGAGCGAGTGCTTAGAGGCTTGGGTTGGTCAAGTTTTCTGTTTTTTCTTAGGGACTCTCGTCCATCTTCCCCTAGATGATGTTCCCTGCTGTGTGGCGTTTTGAGTTGTATTTTGGTCCTGAGATGAGGTTGGCAGCTCTGGACATTCCAGTTTGAGATGTTTACATACCTCCGGGATTTCTGATAGATTATCAATTGAGGTTATTCTACCTTCATGTTGGATATGTAGAGCAAATGGGAACCCCCATCTGTAAAGAATTTGGTTTTTGCGTAGTAACTGCATGAGAGGTCTCAGTGCACTTCTTTTTTGTAATGTTCTCAGGCAAAGGTCTTGGTAAAACTGGATGATTGACCCCTTAAATTTAAAGGTGGGGTTTTTTCTGGCTGCCGTCATTATTTCTTCTTTTTCTTGAAAACGAAACATTTTTACAATTATGTCTCTTGGAGGGTCTCCTTTTTTTGGTGGTGCTCTTAGGGCTCTGTGAGCTCTTTCTATTTGAAATTTGCCTTCTTCTCTATCTTCTGTTATGGTTTGGAATAGTTGTAGCAAAAAGGATTTTATTTCTGGTGCAGTCACCGCTTCAGGTATTCCTTTTAATCTTATGTTACATCTCCTTCCTCTGTTCTCCAAGTCTTCTAATTTATTATTGATGTCAGATAGTTCTTGTTGTTGGGATGATATCTGTTGCTGTAAAATGGATATGTCTTCAGTGACAGAGTCCTCTCTGCCTTCCAATGTTTCGACTCTTGCTCCCAATTCCTGTATGTCTTGTTTAATATCTGCCAAACTATTAGTGACCGTATTTTGTAAAGTGTCCATTTTCTCTAGCATTTTGTCAAAGATAGTGTTAATGTCTTGCTTTGATACTAGATTTGTAGGTCTGCTTTTGTAATAGAGATCATGTCTGTGTTATCTGATTGGGGTTCTGAATCTGAGTCCATGTCATCTGCACGGGGTGAAGTCTCTCTTTCTGGTGTTTTTCCTCCTTTAGTGGGTTTAAAAAAGTGGTGCTGTGTAGTGGATTTAGGAATAAGTTGTGGCTTGTTTTTCCTGACCGACATAATTCACGTGCAGAGGAACAGGTATCCTCCCCCAGTTCTGGCCGACAACCTGTGCCAGACCACACTGTATATTTTAATCTGAGAGTCAAGTAAGTCTCTTCCCCTCTGTTCACCAGTAACCCTTTGCAGCGTATTGCAGTTTTTGTAAATAAGTTTACCCCCTTAGAAGCTTTTAGTGAAGGTAAGAGTCAGACAGAACCCATTATGAATGTCTCTTGTATCCTGGTAGACGTTTCAAGACTTTAATATAAATTATGTGTCAGATATATGGTAAATACCAATCCAAATGAACCCTAGGCAGCACAAAACTTGTTTTTTGACCTTAACAGATAAGACAGTGCAGGTTATATCTTTTAGTGCATCTTTAGAAGTGAGGAATTTGATCAATCAGCATGTTTTAAGCGTACGGTAAATACCAATCCAAATGAAACATAGGCATAACAGAGCATTGCATCTCTGGCGCTGAATAGTGGAGTGTTACAACGGCTGTGTTTTAGTTTTAATACTGCATTGTCCCTCTTTGTGGTATATCCGTGAGTAGCAAACCCATTCCTCCATCTTCATCCCTCCTCATATCATTACTGGCTTCCAAGAGCCGTGGGGCTATTTGTCTTACAGAGTGTTAGGTGCGCCTGCTAGTTGTGTCCCACGTGGGCGCAAAAAAATTAGGGCCTTGCAGTACAGCATTCCCTTATCTCTCTTCAAATCATGGCTAGCCCCCACAAATAACATCAATCCAGCTTACCGGATACTACGGTACTTCTCACATGATGTTTCCCAAACTTCAGTACTCCTCTTGCTGCCTCTGCAGGTGTTGTATCACTAACTGCATGCAAACTTTTAAATCCCAAGATGGCGGATCCGTGTCTCTCAGTGCCGCGCACCAAGTCTGGTATCTCTCTCACTTTCTGTGTAGCTTTGCAATGCGAGTCCTGTAGAATAGCGCTCAGTGAGCTCAGAAGTATTCCCGCAGCATATTGTTAGCAGTTAGGATGCTATATGACAAGTTTAACACACTTTCAATGTTCTCTATGCACAGAGCTCAGAAATTATGCTGCCATCACTGAGCTCGTCCAGGCTCCGCCCCCAAGTTTGTTATTTTTAAATGGCACCGGAGTGTGCTGTGTTTTCTCAGGCAGTATTTGGAAGAAGAATCTGCCTTCGTTTTCTATGATCTTAGCAGAAGTAACTAAGATCCACTGGCTGTTCTCGCACATTCTGAGGAGTGGGGTAACTTCAGAAAGGGAATGGCGTGCGGGGTCTCCTGCAACTAAGGTATGTGCAGTAAAATATTTTTCTAAGGAATGGAATTGACTAAGAAAATACTGCTGATACCGAAGTAATGTAAGTAAAGCCTTAAATGCAGTAAAAGTGACTGGTATCAGGCTTATTAATGTATGTGCAGTAAAATAATTTTCTAAGGAATGGAATTTGACTAAGAAAATGCTGCTAATACTGAAGTAATGTAGTAAAGCCTTAAATGCAGTAGAAGCGACTGGTATCAGGCTTATCAATAAGAGATACATACTCTTTAAAAAAGGATGTTTAAAACGTTTGCTGGCATGTTTAATCGTTTTTTTGAGGTACATTGGTGATAAAACTTATTGGGGCATAATTTTTTCCACATGGCTGACTTATTTTCTGCATAGAAACAGTTAACTGAGGCTTCCCACTGTTCTAATAAGAGTGGGAGGGGCCTATTTTAGCGCTTTTTTGCTCAGTAAAAATTCAGACTCAGTCTTCCTGCTTCTTCCTGCATGATCCAGCACGTCTCTAGAGAGTTCAAGGGACTTCAAAAGTCATTTTGAGGGAGGTAATCAGTCACAGCAGACCTGTGACAGTGTGTTTGACTGTGTTAAAAATGTTTTTTTCTCTATGGATTATCCGTTTTGGGTATTAAGGGGTTAATCATCCATTTGCAAGTGGGTGCAATACTCTGCTAGCTTAATACATTTACTGTGAAAATTTGGTTGCTATAACTGATTTGGTTCATTGTTATTTCAACTTGAGATAGGTTTTGTGCTTCTTAAAGGCGCAGTAGCGTTTTTTATATTGCTTGTAAACTTATTTTAAAGTGTTTTCCAAGCTTGCTAGTCTCATTGCTAGTCTGTTTAAACATGTCTGACACAGATGAATCTGTTTGTTCATTATGTTTGAAGGCCAGTGTGGAGCCCCATAGAAATATGTGTACTAAATGTATTGATTTCACTTTAAATAATGAAGGTCAGTCTTTATCTGTAAAAGAATTATCACCAGACAACGAGGGGGAAGTTATGCCGACTAACTCTCCTCACGTGTCAGTACCTTCGCCTCCCGCTCAGGAGGCGCGTGCTAATATGGCGCCAAGTACATCAGAGACGCCCATAGCAATCACTTTACAGGACATGGCTACAATCATGAATAATACTCTGACAGAAGTATTAGCTAGGTTGCCAGAATTAAGAGGCAATTAAGGCAAGCGCGATAGCTCTGGGATTAGGACAGAGCGCGCTGGTGCTGTGAGAGTCATGTCCGATACTGCGTCACAGTTTGCAGAACATGAGGACGGAGAGCTTCATTCTGTGGGTGACGGATCTGATCCAGGGAAACCGGATTCAGAGATCTCTAATTTTAAATTTAAGCTTGAGAACCTCCGTGTATTGCTAGGAGAGGTTTTAGCTGCTCTAAATGACTGTAACACAGTTGCAATTCCAGAGAAATTGTGTAGGCTGGATAGATACTATGCGGTGCCGGTGTGTACTGATGTTTTTCCTATACCTAAAAGGCTTACAGAAATTATTAGCAAGGAGTGGGATAGACCCGGTGTGCCCTTTTCCCCACCTCCTATATTTAGGAAAATGTTTCCAATAGACGCCACTACTCGGGACTTATGGCAGATGGTCCCTAAGGTGGAGGGAGCAGTTTCTACTTTAGCTAAGCGTACCACTATCCCGGTGGAGGATAGTTGTGCTTTTTCGGATCCAATGGATAAAAAATTAGAAGGTTACCTTAAGAAAATGTTTGTTCAACAAGGTTTTATCTTGCAGCCTCTTGCATGCATTGCGCCTGTCACTGCTGCTGCGGCATTCTGGTTTGAGTCTCTGGAAGAGGCCATTCACATAGCTCCATTGGATGAAATTATGGACAAGCTTAAAGCACTTAAGCTAGCTAATGCATTTGTTTCTGATGCCATTGTACATTTAACTAAACTAACGGCTAAGAACTCCGGATTCGCCATCCAGGCGCGGAGAGCGCTATGGCTTAAATCCTGGTCAGCTGACGTGACTTCTAAATCTAAATTACTTAATATTCCTTTCAAGGGGCAGACCTTATTCGGGCCCAGGCTTGAAAGAAATTATTGCTGACATTACTGGAGGTAAGGGTCATACCCTTCCTCAGGACAGGGCCAAATCAAAGGCCAAACAGTCAACAATTTTCGTGCCTTTCGAAATTTCAAGGCAGGAGCAGCATCAACTTCCTCCGCTACAAAACAGGAAGGAACTGTTGCTCGTTACAGACAGGCCTGGAAAACTAACCAGTCCTGGAACAAGGGCAAGCAGGCCAGAAAACCTACTACTGCCCCTAAGACAGCATGAAGGAACGGCCCCCTATCCGGAAACGGATCTAGTGGGGGGCAGACTTTCTCTCTTCGCCCAGGCATGGGCAAGAGATGTCCAGGATCCCTGGGCGTTGGAGATCATATCTCAGGGATATCTTCTGGACTTCAAGGCTTCTGCTCCTCGAGGGAGATTCCATCTATCAAGGTTATCAGAACACCAGTTAAAGAAAGAGGCATTCCTACGCTGTGTACAAGACCTCCTAGTAATGGGGGTGATCCACCCTGTTCCGCGGACGGAACAAGGGCAGGGATTTTACTCAAATCTGTTTGTGGTTCCCAAGAAAGAGGGAACCTTCAGACCAATCTTGGACCTAAAGATCTTAAACAAATTCCTAAGAGTTCCATCATTCAAAATGGAAACTATTCGAACCATCCTACCCATGATCCAAGAGGGTCAGTACATGACCACAGTGGACTTAAAGGATGCCTACCTTCACATACCGATTCACAAAGATCATTATCGGTACCTAAGATTTGCCTTTCTAGACAGGCATTACCAGTTTGTGGCTCTTCCCTTCGGGTTAGCTACGGCCCCAAGAATCTTTACAAAGGTTCTGGGCTCACTTCTGGCGGTTCTAAGACCGCGAGGCATAGCGGTGGCTCCGTATCTAGACGACATCCTGATACAGGCGTCAAGCTTTCAAATTGCCAAGTCTCATACAGAGATAGTTCTGGCATTTCTGAGGTTGCATGGGTGGAAAGTGAACGTGGAAAAGAGTTCTCTATCACCACTCACAAGAGTCTCCTTCCTAGGGACTCTTATAGATTCTGTAGAGATGAAAATTTACCTGATGGAGTCCAGGTTATCAAAACTTCTAAATGCTTGCCGCGTCCTTCATTCCATTCCACGCCCGTCAGTGGCTCAGTGCATGGAAGTAATCGGCTTAATGGTAGCGGCAATGGACATAGTGCCATTTGCACGCCTGCATCTCAGACCGCTGCAATTATGCATGCTAAGTCAGTGGAATGGGGATTACTCAGATTTGTCCCCTCTACTAAATCTGGATCGAGAGACCAGAGATTCTCTTCTCTGGTGGCTTCCTCGGGTCCATCTGTCCAAGGGCATGACCTTTCGCAGGCCAGATTGGACAATTGTAACAACAGATGCCAGCCTTCTAGGTTGGGGCGCAGTCTGGAACTCCCTGAAGGCTCAGGGATCGTGGACTCAGGAGGAGAAACTCCTCCCAATAAATATTCTGGAGTTAAGAGCAATATTCAATGCTCTTCTAGCTTGGCCTCAGTTAGCAACACTGAGGTTCATCAGATTTCAGTCGGACAACATCACGACTGTGGCTTACATCAACCATCAAGGGGGAACCAGGAGTTCCCTAGCGATGTTAGAAGTCTCAAAGATAATTCGCTGGGCAGAGTCTCACTCTTGCCACCTGTCAGCAATCCACATCCCAGGCGTGGAGAACTGGGAGGCGGACTTTCTAAGTCACCAGACTTTTCATCCGGGGGAGTGGGAACTTCATCCGGAGGTGTTCGCTCAACTGATTCATCGTTGGGGTAAACCAGAACTGGATCTCATGGCGTCTCGCCAGAACGCCAAGCTTCCTCTTTATGGATCCAGGTCCAGAGACCCGGGAGCGGCGCTGATAGATGCCCTAGCAGCCCCTTGGGTTTTCAACATGGCTTATGTGTTTCCACCGTTTCCGCTGCTGCCTCGACTGATTGCCAAGATCAAACAGGAGAGAGCATCGGTGATTCTGATAGCGCCTGCGTGGCCACGCAGGACCTGGTATGCAGACCTAGTGGACATGTCGTCCTGTCCACCATGGTCTCAGCCCCTGAGGCAGGACCTTCTAATACAAGGTCCTTTCAAACATCCAAATCTAATTTCTCTGAAGCTGACTGCATGGAGATTGAACGCTTGATCCTATCAAAGCATGGCTTCTCAGAGTCAGTTATTGATACCTTAATACAGGCACGGAAGCCTGTTACCAGAAAAATCTACCATAAGATATGGCGTAAATACTTATATTGGTGCGAATCCAAGAGTTACTCATGGAGTAAGATTAGGATTCCTAGGATATTGTCCTTTCTACAAGAGGGTTTGGAAAAGGGCTTATCTGCTAGTTCATTAAAGGGACAGATTTCTGCTCTGTCTATTCTTTGCACAAGCGTCTGGCAGAAGTTCCAGACGTCCAGGCTTTTTGTCAGGCTTTGGTCAGGATTAAGCCTGTGTTTAAAACTGTTGCTCTTCCGTGGAGCTTAAACTTGGTTCTTAAAGTTCTTCAAGGTGTTCGGTTTGAACCCCTTCATTCCATTGATATTAAGCTTTTATCTTGGAAAGTTCTGTTTTTGATGGCTATTTCCTCGGCTCGAAGAGTCTCTGAGTTATCTGCCTTACATTGTGATTCTCCTTATCTGATTTTCCATTCAGACAAGGTAGTTCTGCGTACTAAACCTGGGTTTTTACCTAAGGTAGTTTCTAACAGGAATATCAATCAAGAGATTGTTGTCCCATCATTGTGCCCTAATCCTTCTTCAAAGAAGGAAGTCTTTTGCATAATCTGGACGTAGTCCGTGCCCTGAAGTTCTATTTACAGGCAACTAAAGATTTTTGTCAATCTTCTTCCCTGTTTGTCGTTTACTCTGGACAGAGGAGAGGTCAAAAAGCTTCGGCAACCTCTCTCTCCTTTTGGTTTCGCAGCATAATACGCTTAGCCTATGAGACTGCTGGACAGCAGCCCCCTGAAAGAATTACAGCTCATTCTACTAGAGCTGTGGCTTCCACCTGGGCCTTTAAGAATGAGGCCTCTGTTGAACAGATTTGCAAGGCTGCGACTTGCTCTTCGCTTCACACCTTTTCAAAATTTTACAAATTTGACACTTTTGCTTCTTCGGAGGCTGTTTTTGGGAGAAAGGTTCTACAGGCAGTTGTTCCTTCCGTTTAAGTTCCTGCCTTGTCCCTCCCATCATCCGTGTACTTTAGCTTTGGTATTGGTATCCCACAAGTAATGGATGATCCGTGGACTGGATACACTTAACAAGAGAAAACATAATTTATGCTTACCTGATAAATTTATTTCTCTTGTAGTGTATCCAGTCCACGGCCCGCCCTGTCTTTTCAAGGCAGATCTAAATTTTAATTAAAACTCCAGTCACCACTGCACCCTATGGTTTCTCCTTTCTTGTTTTGTTTCGGTCGAATGACTTTATATGACATGTGAGGGGAGGAGCTATATAGCAGCTCTGCTGTGGGTGATCCTCTTGCAACTTCCTGTTGGGAAGGGAATATATCCCACAAGTAATGGATGATCCGTGGACTGGATACACTACAAGAGAAATAAATTTATCAGGTAAGCATAAATTATGTTTTTTTTAAAACCAAAGTTTTTCTAGGGTTTTGCATATCAAATAAACTTCTAATTAAAGTGCTCTTGAATAAGTACTAGGTTTGTCTAGTATTTTGCTTAAAGGGACATAAAGCATTTTGTACTTACATTGGGTTAGATTACAAGTGGCGTGCTAAAGTTAGCATGGGTCATGATAAGCAATATCACTAACTTATGCGCATATTACCAGTTGAAAGTAAAAGGGTGGGCTTGAATGCAAACAAAGTTCTGTTGGCATTTATCGAGTTCAGGCAGACATGATCTGCTACAGCAGATCATGTCTGCCCGACATCGATAAATGCAGACAGCATACGTTATTAGCATTTATCATTGCACAAGCATTTCACCAGAAACGCTTGTGCAATGCTGCCCCCTGCACATTCACGGCCAATCAGCTGCTAGCAGGGGGTGTCATTCATCCTGATCGAATCTGATTGGGATGATTGCAGTGCGCCACTTTATAGGTGGCAGATGGATTTGGGAGCAGCGGTCTTACAAATGCTCTATCTATCTATCTATTGGGTTCTTGTAAAGCGCGGCTATTCACCCGTAAGGGTCTCAAGGCTGGATTCCGGCGAGAATGAGCAGCATACGCTGTTTACTAAATCAGCCCCATGATCTTCAGTGCAAAGCATTTTGTTCTTTTAATGAAAGCAGTTTATGTACTGGCCATAGGGATCATATCAAATACAAAAAAGCAGCCAGTTTATGTAAGTATGCTGCTAAGATCAATAAGAGAGGATACTGATAGCACCGCCGTCTTCTTCCTTGGTTAATGGTAATAATCTCTGAGACTTTCTGATTGAATCTATTGTTAGTCCCATGGCCTTGTGATTGTGCGCTGAATATAGCAGTCGTAACAGAGCAGGATAAAAACAGTGAATTGCATTAAATAAAAAGCCATTGGATAAGAATCCCCTTTTGTTAAAGGACCAGTCCACACAGTAGATTTGCATAATCCACTAATGCAAGATAACAAGACAATGCAATAGCACTTAGTCTGAACTTCAAATGAGTAGTAGTTTTTTTTTCTGACAATTTTAAAAGTTATGTCTTTTTCCACTCCCCCTGTACCATGTGACAGCCATCAGCCAATCACAAATGCATACACGTACCATGTGACGGCAATCAGCCATTCATAAATGCATACACATACCATGTGACAGCCATCAGCCATTCACAAATGCATACACACTTTTTCTTGCACATGCTCAGTAGGAGCTGGTGACTCAAAAAGTTAAAATATAAAAAGAATGTGCATATTTAGTTAATGGAAGTAAATTGGAAAGTTGTTTAAAATGGCATACTCTATCATAATAATGAAGTTTAATTTTGATTGAGTGTACCCTTAAGCTTTTATTACATGTTCAGCATTAGGGAGCACTTGAACACATCAGGTGGGTGAATTTATTGGGACGCACATGATATTCACAATTTATTATGATATACCAGGATGCTTAAAGGACCACTCAATGCAGTACAATTACATAATTAACACGTGCAGAATAAAATGACAATGATTTAACACCTATTCTGAATTTCAAAAAAGCAGTAGATTTTTCTCTGTCAAATTTATTTTTTCTCCTATTTTCTGGCCCCCCTGTATCATGTGACAGACATCACCCAATCACAGATTAGTATAAGTATACCCTGTGAGTTTGTGCACATACTCAGTAGGATCTTGTTCCCCAGAAAGTGTGCATATAAAAAGACTGTGCAAAACTTGATAATAGAAGTAAACTGGAAAGTGTCTTAAAACTGCTGCTCTATCTGAATCATAAAAGTTTATTTTGACTTGAGTGTCCCTTTAAAATAATATTTTAGTGAAAAATGACTTGCTTTACCATTATAAAATGTGATTTTTGTACTACTGACCCGTGAACTCTATGGACTAGATTCTCTAAAGCTGTCTCAACTAACAAGATTATCCCATCAGTTTTCTCGGTACTGTCAGAACCCTCAGAGAAGGCAAATTTTAGTGTGAAAGTTGTATATCTCCCTATGCAGGGTTCTGGATGCAACATAATATAATAATATAGCGCTCCTAAAAAAACACCCCAACTTTTATGATTTGTCTCTATGCCATAATCGGGCTTAAAGGGACATAACACACAAAAAAAAAAAAACATTTAATGATTCAGATAGAGCATAAAATTTAAAACATCTTATTTACTTCTATTATCTAATTTTCTTTGTTCTCTTGGAATCCTTTGTTGAAAAGCATACCTAGGTAGACGCAGGAGCTGGAAGCTAATTGCTGATTGGTGGCTGCACAAATATACCTCTTATCATTGGCTTACTGATATGTTCAGCTAGCTCCCAGTAGTGCAATGCTGTTCCTTTAATAAAGGACACCAAGAGAATGAAGCAAAATTGATAAAAGAAGTAAATTGAAAAATTGTTTACAATTGTATGCTCTAGCTAGCTCATGAAAGAAAAATATTGCGTTTAATTTACCTTAAATGTGTTTAAGCCCCACAAATGGCTTTAATAGAGGTAAAGTTCTGCTCTGGAGCTGCAAGTATTTCAGTTCATATGCAAACCACAGCAAGTGAATGGCTGTGTTGTGTGACTGTTGGTCTCATGTAATTTGTTGGGGTGAAAGCAGAGGGTTTGAACACACAACATGTGCAATAATAAACATGAACAGTATGTATTCCCTTCTCATCTCACTGTGAACATGGGAGGACAGGTTCTCTAGCTGGGAACTTTCTCCACCTTCCATATGATAAGTAACTTGAAGGCTGTAGAGTAACGTTTGAGGGTCAGTAGTGCTTAAATGACATGCTTACATGCAATGTTTGCATTAGAATCTCCCTTAAGGTTATGAAAATACTCGAGCATAGCTGACAAACACAAGACGTGAACTGTGACATTCGGAGAAATCAAAGCATCAATGTTATTTATTGAACCCTATATAAAGATTTCTGCACTTGAAAAATGTCAAGGAGATTGACCTGACACAACACTATCAGGCCCATTTATCAAGCTCCGTACGGAGCTTGAAGGGCCGTGTTTCTGGCGAGTCTTCAGACTCGCCAGAAACACAAGTTATGAAGCAGCGGTCTAAAGACCGCTGCTCCATAACCCTGTCCGCCTGCTCTGAGCAGGCGGACAGGAATCACCGGAAATCAACCCGATCGAATACGATCGGGTTGATTGACAGCTCCCTGCTGGCGGCCGATTGGCCGCGAGTCAGCAGGGGGCGGCGTTGCACCAGCAGCTCTTGTGAGCTGCTGGTGCAATGTTAAATGTGGAGAGCGTATTGCTCTCCGCATTTAGCGAGGTCTTGCGGACCTGATCCGCAGTGTCGGATCAGGTCCGCAAGCCCTTTGATAAATGGGCCCCTCGATATCATACACTAAAAAACAAAAAAGTGAAACACTTTCAAATTCAATGAACTAAAAAACAGAAATAGCGCAAAACAATGTGCTGAAGAGCAAACAAGCACCAATATTGCAAGGAAATATCTAAAAATAACATAAAGATAATAATACAAATCATTCAAAGTCAATATAAGATTAGTGTCCAAATAAGCATTATGACACAAGTGTTACTTATGCACATGTGGTCCTGGCTGCCGTGGACAAGATCAGGCGTATATAACCTCAATCGTCCCACTGTGCTGCAGTGGCTGAAATCAAGGTGCTGCTTGGTTACCCGGTGCGTGTTGCAAACGTCCTCCAAAAAAGTTACAGCTGAAAATAGAAGCAGAAAAAGCGCACCCGGATTCAAGGAAGTATTTGTCACAATTTATTTAGACCAACATGATACAGCTTGCACTTACTAGACATAAGAACAAGATGAGCATAAGTTAAAAGCTGTTTTAGGAGCCTCTGGGAGTGCGGAGTAACGGGAAGGGGCCTTGACCTTTGGAGGAATAGGCCTGTTTTTTGCTGATTGGGTATTAAGGGGTAATGGGCGGGGTTAGCACGCGCCACGGCGTACTTAAGAAAAGAGCGTGAGAGTCTGTCATCAGCTTGTCAGATAAATTGTTTTGAAAAGTGTTCGTTCGTTTGAGTTTTTGATATTGCTATGGCGCAGTTTGATGCTCTATTAGAGCAGCTTAAAGAGGAAGCTGTAAAAAGGGGCCCTACCTGGCTCGAAGAAAAGCTCCGTTCACTGTTGGTTCCGGATACCGGAGATATGGTGGCTAAAGAGGCTGCTTCTCCTAGACTGGTAAGGCGTTCCAGGCCTCCGGTTCGTCTGAATCCGGATTCTGAAGGAAATACCGGTGGCCGCAGGAGATCCAGCCCCAGTCCGGGGGTAAAGTCGACCATGAAGAAGAGCACAGGTTCCAGTTCTGGGAGTCGGCAGGTTGAAGCGGAGACCAGGCAGCCTGTTATACCAGCCTGCAGCAGTGTTTCGGTGCCGTAACAATTGATAGTTTCGGGAAAAGAGGGTGATTCTTTGCCTCAGGGTAAGACGGCCGTTTTAGGCCAGAAAGAGTCTAGTAAGGGAAGGAGGCAAGTTAATAAAGGTGACGGCTCATTGAGGCCTAGTTTAGAGAGGGTTGGTAATGAGCAAGCAGATAGCGTTAGGTCAGTAGGTGTAGTAGAAAGACAGAGAGTCGAGGATAGAAGGGAAGCAGGGGTTTCAGGCTCGTCTGTTTTATCTCATGTGGTAGAAGCGCAGGTACATAAAGTTTCAAGGACGGCCCAGGTTTTGAGGCCTAGTAGCAGTTTTGAGGAGCAGACTTTTCAAGTGTTTGATGAAAGAGTTAGGGGGGATGAAATAATTGAGAATCAGCCTGATGCGGAAGCTGGTGCTGGCGGGGAAGATTTAACCTTATATTTAGATTCCTCTGAGGAGGATTTTATACCTCCTTCTCCTTGAGCGGTTGGTCCTCTTTGCCAGTTTAGGCCAGCAGTTAGGGCATCGAGCGATTTAATTTTAAGGGGTGAGATAAGAAATTTGAGGGGTGGGAATGTTGATGTGGTCGAAAATTTGCCTGTTTCTAATAATGCTTATTTTTCAGAAGGGAATGAGATTGGGTCACGGCCTGTGAATCCTCCTGGTTTTCTGGTGGTGGGAAATGACGGCCTGAGTGGGGAAGCTTATGGCCTGCAGGAATCTTGGACGGATAATATCAGGCTTGATATAGAGGACGCGTTCCGATGTCGGGACGTTCTAATTCAAAGGGAGATGAAGCAGGGGTGAGTACGGCCAACAATTTTAATTTTGGCCATCAAGAGGATTTGAGAAGGGGTCATAGTACTACATTTAATAGTCCGGTTAATTCTGTTCAACGTCCAAACAGGTCTGGGAATGGGAGAATACAATGTAGAGGTAGACAGCGCAAGAGGTATGGGGATTCAAGGGTAGCAGTGTCTGGGGTTACAGCTCCTAAGAAGGGTAGAGGGGTTTTGGTTGATAGTGGGTTGGGTATGTCTACGGCTAGGAGGGGTGTTGGTTTATGGGCGCCATCGGGGGGTTTGTCATATGTTTCTGTTTTACAGGCTGAAAGAAGTCAACAGGAGATGGCTATTACGGAACCTAGGGCTCCTGGGTTCCAGATTAGGGAGAAGGTCACGGCTGCATCTCAAGTGGATCAGTCCCCTGCGGCTCAGGATCATGGAACAAGTAATAGGGGAGCTGGTACTGGGGAATTGAATGTTGGGGTTGAAAAAGTTGGGGTGAATGTTGATTCTATATCAGTAACTGTGGTAGCGGGTTTAAGGGAGTTGTTAGCTAAGTTAGAAGGGGCTAAAGTTCCAGGAGGAGTCGCCAATTCTTGGGTTCCTCCTGGATCTGCATTGCAAAATGTGTCAGTTGGGGGTTCTGTTGAGGCCACTAAAGGTGAAGGGTCAGCAATTCAGGCACAGGCAGTTGGATTGCCCCAGTCAAAAGCGGTTAATATTGAGAATAAAGGGTTGGGGGGCCCTGAACTCAAAATTGCTGATACGGCTTTGGCTAGGTCTTGTTTGTGTTCTATCGGGCCTTTAGGTATGCACTTGACGGTTGAGTTAAGGGAAAAGATCTGGAAGAGGGAATTTATTGAATTATTTTCACTTTTACCGCTTGACCAATCTTTTGAAATACCTGAGGATTCAAAGAAAATGCGTCAAAAAAGAGGAAGAGGAGAGGAAAAAACGGTACAGAAAACTACCAAAAACTTTTACCAATTGGTTTCAAGCTTTTGTTATTTATGCCAGTGTGTTTGCTAGTAAGTTTCCTGAACAGGGAGCGGCTCTTTTTTGTTATTTAGATGAAGTTGCTGCTGCTCAGAGAACATATGGGGGTATGGCTTGGTTGGTTTATGATGAGCAATTAAGGCAATGTTTGTCGGTTAAGCCTGAGATGAAATGGGATGATCGGGATATGGGTCTTTGGCTCAAGATAATGACCCCGTTAAGGTCTTCACAGCCTTTTCGTGGGGGAGCCGGCGGGTCGCTCCAGAGTGGGTCGTCGGCAACAGTGAAAAAGGGTTTCTGCTTCGCTTTCATTGAGAAAGGTTGCAAATGGGGATCAGCTTGTAAATTTAGGCATGAGTGTTCGGGGTGTGGGGGTGCTCACCAATTCTCCAAGTGTTTCAGAAAGAACAAATTGGGTGGAGCCCAGGAGTTGCCTGAAAAAGGGAGTAACTCCGGTGAGGTTAAGCAGGATGGAGCTGTGGCTCGTACTTTACGCTAAACAAAAGGGTTTTAGGGAAAAAGCTTTGTTATTGTGGCACGGCTTTGAATACGGTTTTAAAATTCCATCTTCTGGGGGTGTTGTTTATTATAGAGGCAATCTGAAGTCAGCTAGGGAATGGCCAGATTTTGTAAAGAGTAAACTTGAGAAGGAGGTTTCGTTGGGTCGAATGGCGGGGCCTTTTAAAGTCCCCCCAATCCTTCATTTGCGTATTTCACCTTTGGGTGTGGTACCTAAGAAGGATCCGGGTAAATTCAGACTTATTCACCACCTGTCTTTCCCAAAAGGTGGGTCCGTGAATGATGGCATTCCGGATGAATTATCGTAAGTGTCCTATGCATCTTTCCTATGCATCTTTCGACCTGGCGGTTAAGATGGTTAGGGAAGCAGGTCAGTTTGCTTGGCTGGCTAAGGTTGATATCGAAGCAGCTTTTCGGTTGCTTCCGGTTCATCCTTCTTCTCACTACCTTTTGGGTTGCTGTTTTGATGGAGTTTTGTTATGTGGACCTTTGTCTTCCGATGGGGTGTTCCATTTCCTGTTCATTGTTTGAGTGTTTTAGTTCCTTTTTGGAATGGGTTGTTAAGGTTAAGTCAGGATTTTCTTCTATTGTACATTATCTCAATGACTTTCTGTTTGTGGGTCCTCCCGAGTCGGATGTTTGTTTGAAGTTGAGGGATTGTTTTTATTTAATGGCATCTGAATTCGGGGTTCCTATTGCAATGGAAAAATCTGAGGGTCCAGTTACGGCCCTTAATTTTTTGGGGATAACAATCGATTCGGCTAAGATGGAATGTAGGTTGCCGAGGGAAAAGATTGTGGATTTGTTGGAAATGATTCAGCGGTTTCTTGGTGTTCGTAAGGTGACTTTGCGGGAAATGCAATCACTGTTGGGGAAATTGAATTTTGCTTGCAGAATCATTCCCATTGGAAGAGTGTTTTCCAGGAGAATGTCATTGGCCACATCTGGTGTAAGCAAGCCTCATCATTTTGTGAGGGTTAAAAAGGGCACAAAGATGATTTGAGGGTTTGGTTAGAGTTCCTTAAAAATTTGAATGGAGCTGCGATCTTCATGGAAGCTCGGGTTTCCAATGTTGATTTGGATTTGGTAACTGATGCAGCTGGCGTTGTTGGTTTTGGGGCATATTTTCAGGGCCATTGGTGTGCGGATGTGTGGCCTCAGGATTGGGTGGGCCTTGGTTTAACTCGAAACCTGGTATTTCTTGAACTGTTTCCGATATTGGTAGCTTTATTTGTTTGGGAGGGTGACTTGGTTAATAAATCTATATTATTCCACACGGATAATATGGGTGTTGTTTCTGCTATCAACTCGTTATCTGCTTCCTCCCTGACAGTTTTGCGATTACTGAGAGTGCTGGTTTTAAAATGTTTGTGTATGAATGTTTTTGTCAGGGCAAAACATATCCCTGGTAAGTGTAATTTGATAGCAGATGCTTTATCTCGTTCACAGTGGAGCCGTTTTCGGGAGCTAGCGCCTCAGGCCGATGCAGTCGGAGTGAGTTTCCCGGATCAGTTATGGAGGCTTGGGGAGGAGGACTGGCTTAGTTAGTTAAAAATTATTTGGCTCCAGGTACTTGGTCTTCTTACGTATCAGTCTGGAGAGAATGGGAAATGTGGTTAGGTCAGGCTGAACTTAAGGAAGGGACTGATGATGTCACGGGTTGCTTATTGGAATGGATGTGGCATTGGGGATCTTTGGGTTTGTCAGCATCCAATATGGATAAAAGATTGGCGGCATTAGCCTTTAGATTTCGTTTATTGGGTATAAGGGTTTGAAAAAGAAGGCGAAGAATATAGATAAGAGAAGGCCTATTACATTTACGTTGCTGGAAAAGATTTGGGTAGTGCTGTCTTATATTTGTTCATCAGCATTTGAAATAACATTGTTTCGAACGGCCTTTGTTTTAGCCTTTTTCGGGGCCTTCCGGATATCGGAATTAGTAAGCCCAAGCAGAAGGGTTTCTGGGGGTTTACAGAAAGAAGATGTGATATGGGATGAAAATAGGGTGGAAATTTTATTGAAGAGTAGTAAAACTGACATTTATAAAAAAGGCAAGAATATAGTTCTATTCCCTAGTGGGTCAGTAGTATGTCCTTGTCAGGTATTGTTGCATTATGGGGCCATACGGCCTTCGCAAGATGGCCCGTTATTAATTCATTCTGATGGTTTAGGGCCATTTTGAAAGGATCAATTGGGTTATTGGGCCTTAATCCATTGGATTTTGGGTCTCATTCATTTCGTATAGAAAGAGAGAAGCGCTCTACCAGGAACGAACAACAGCTCAGTGGCTTGTTCTATGGCGATTTACCACCCGGAAGCAGCCTCTTTTAGACCAGTGTGCTTTTCAAAGAAGAAAACTTTCCTGAAGTATATCAGTCTGATCCCGCCAAGTAAGGTCAGTCCAGCCCCGAAATACCAGGCAATTCTCCTCTGAACAAGGAACATGACAACCCCAGACGATCGTTTCGGCCTCCTATGGGCCTCGTCAGTGAGGTGCAGCCACATTCCTCTAAGCACACTGGGCAAGGAGTCCACGTCTGGTTTCCCCCATCACCCATAGGGAGACTTCCCCAGGGTCATAATAATTTGCATACAAAGAGAGAAGCGCTCTACCAGGAACGAACAACAGCTCAGTGGCTTGTTCTATGGCGATTTACCACCCGGAAGCAGCCTCTTTTAGACCAGTGTGCTTTTCAAAGAAGAAAACTTTCCTGAAGTATATCAGTCTGATCCCGCCAAGTAAGGTCAGTCCAGCCCCGAAATACCAGGCAATTCTCCTCTGAACAAGGAACATGACAACCCCAGACGATCGTTTCGGCCTTCTATGGGCCTCGTCAGTGAGGTGCAGCCACATTCCTCTAAGCACACTGGGCAAGGAGTCCACGTCTGGTTTCCCCCATCACCCATAGGGAGACTTCCCCAGGGTCATAATAATTTGCATACAAAGAGAGAAGCGCTCTACCAGGAACGAACAACAGCTCAGTGGCTTGTTCTATGGCGATTTACCACCCGGAAGCAGCCTCTTTTAGACCAGTGTGCTTTTCAAAGAAGAAAACTTTCCTGAAGTATATCAGTCTGATCCCGCCAAGTAAGGTCAGTCCAGCCCCGAAATACCAGGCAATTCTCCTCTGAACAAGGAACATGACAACCCCAGACGATCGTTTCGGCCTCCTATGGGCCTCGTCAGTGAGGTGCAGCCACATTCCTCTAAGCACACTGGGCAAGGAGTCCACGTCTGGTTTCCCCCATCACCCATAGGGAGACTTCCCCAGGGTCATAATAATTTGCATACAAAGAGAGAAGCGCTCTACCAGGAACGAACAACAGCTCAGTGGCTTGTTCTATGGCGATTTACCACCCGGAAGCAGCCTCTTTTAGACCAGTGTGCTTTTCAAAGAAGAAAACTTTCCTGAAGTATATCAGTCTGATCCCGCCAAGTAAGGTCAGTCCAGCCCCGAAATACCAGGCAATTCTCCTCTGAACAAGGAACATGACAACCCCAGACGATCGTTTCGGCCTCCTATGGGCCTCGTCAGTGAGGTGCAGCCACATTCCTCTAAGCACACTGGGCAAGGAGTCCACGTCTGGTTTCCCCCATCACCCATAGGGAGACTTCCCCAGGGTCATAATAATTTGCATACAAAGAGAGGGGAAACCAGACGTGGACTCCTTGCCCAGTGTGCTTAGAGGAATGTGGCTGCACCTCACTGACGAGGCCCATAGGAGGCCGAAACGATCGTCTGGGGTTGTCATGTTCCTTGTTCAGAGGAGAATTGCCTGGTATTTCGGGGCTGGACTGACCTTACTTGGCGGGATCAGACTGATATACTTCAGGAAAGTTTTCTTCTGTGAAAAGCACACTGGTCTAAAAGAGGCTGCCTCCGGGTGGTAAATCGCCATAGAACAAGCCACTGAGCTGTTGTTCATTCCTGGTAGAGCGCTTCTCTCTTTGTATGCAAATTATTATGACCCTGGGGAAGTCTCCCTATGGGTGATGGGGGAAACCAGACGTGGACTCCTTGCCCAGTGTGCTTAGAGGAATGTGGCTGCACCTCACTGACGAGGCCCATAGGAGGCCGAAACGATCGTCTGGGGTTGTCATGTTCCTTGTTCAGAGGAGAATTGCCTGGTATTTCGGGGCTGGACTGACCTTACTTGGCGGGATCAGACTGATATACTTCAGGAAAGTTTTCTTCTGTGAAAAGCACACTGGTCTAAAAGAGGCTGCCTCCGGGTGGTAAATCGCCATAGAACAAGCCACTGAGCTGTTGTTCGTTCCTGGTAGAGCGCTTCTCTCTTTGTATGCAAATTATTATGACCCTGGGGAAGTCTCCCTATGGGTGATGGGGGAAACCAGACGTGGACTCCTTGCCCAGTGTGCTTAGAGGAATGTGGCTGCACCTCACTGACGAGGCCCATAGGAGGCCGAAACGATCGTCTGGGGTTGTCATGTTCCTTGTTCAGAGGAGAATTGCCTGGTATTTCGGGGCTGGACTGACCTTACTTGGCGGGATCAGACTGATATACTTCAGGAAAGTTTTCTTCTGTGAAAAGCACACTGGTCTAAAAGAGGCTGCCTCCGGGTGGTAAATCGCCATAGAACAAGCCACTGAGCTGTTGTTCGTTCCTGGTAGAGCGCTTCTCTCTTTGTATGCAAATTATTATGACCCTGGGGAAGTCTCCCTATGGGTGATGGGGGAAACCAGACGTGGACTCCTTGCCCAGTGTGCTTAGAGGAATGTGGCTGCACCTCACTGACGAGGCCCATAGGAGGCCGAAACGATCGTCTGGGGTTGTCATGTTCCTTGTTCAGAGGAGAATTGCCTGGTATTTCGGGGCTGGACTGACCTTACTTGGCGGGATCAGACTGATATACTTCAGGAAAGTTTTCTTCTGTGAAAAGCACACTGGTCTAAAAGAGGCTGCCTCCGGGTGGTAAATCGCCATAGAACAAGCCACTGAGCTGTTGTTCGTTCCTGGTAGAGCGCTTCTCTCTTTGTATGCAAATTATTATGACCCTGGGGAAGTCTCCCTATGGGTGATGGGGGAAACCAGACGTGGACTCCTTGCCCAGTGTGCTTAGAGGAATGTGGCTGCACCTCACTGACGAGGCCCATAGGAGGCCGAAACGATCGTCTGGGGTTGTCATGTTCCTTGTTCAGAGGAGAATTGCCTGGTATTTCGGGGCTGGACTGACCTTACTTGGCGGGATCAGACTGATATACTTCAGGAAAGTTTTCTTCTGTGAAAAGCACACTGGTCTAAAAGAGGCTGCCTCCGGGTGGTAAATCGCCATAGAACAAGCCACTGAGCTGTTGTTCGTTCCTGGTAGAGCGCTTCTCTCTTTGTATGCAAATTATTATGACCCTGGGGAAGTCTCCCTATGGGTGATGGGGGAAACCAGACGTGGACTCCTTGCCCAGTGTGCTTAGAGGAATGTGGCTGCACCTCACTGACGAGGCCCATAGGAGGCCGAAACGATCGTCTGGGGTTGTCATGTTCCTTGTTCAGAGGAGAATTGCCTGGTATTTCGGGGCTGGACTGACCTTACTTGGCGGGATCAGACTGATATACTTCAGGAAAGTTTTCTTCTGTGAAAAGCACACTGGTCTAAAAGAGGCTGCCTCCGGGTGGTAAATCGCCATAGAACAAGCCACTGAGCTGTTGTTCGTTCCTGGTAGAGCGCTTCTCTCTTTGTATGCAAATTATTATGACCCTGGGGAAGTCTCCCTATGGGTGATGGGGGAAACCAGACGTGGACTCCTTGCCCAGTGTGCTTAGAGGAATGTGGCTGCACCTCACTGACGAGGCCCATAGGAGGCCGAAACGATCGTCTGGGGTTGTCATGTTCCTTGTTCAGAGGAGAATTGCCTGGTATTTCGGGGCTGGATTGACCTTACTTGGCGGGATCAGACTGATATACTTCAGGAAAGTTTTCTTCTGTGAAAAGCACACTGGTCTAAAAGAGGCTGCCTCCGGGTGGTAAATCGCCATAGAACAAGCCACTGAGCTGTTGTTCGTTCCTGGTAGAGCGCTTCTCTCTTTGTATGCAAATTATTATGACCCTGGGGAAGTCTCCCTATGGGTGATGGGGGAAACCAGACGTGGACTCCTTGCCCAGTGTGCTTAGAGGAATGTGGCTGCACCTCACTGACGAGGCCCATAGGAGGCCGAAACGATCGTCTGGGGTTGTCATGTTCCTTGTTCAGAGGAGAATTGCCTGGTATTTCGGGGCTGGACTGACCTTACTTGGCGGGATCAGACTGATATACTTCAGGAAAGTTTTCTTCTGTGAAAAGCACACTGGTCTAAAAGAGGCTGCCTCCGGGTGGTAAATCGCCATAGAACAAGCCACTGAGCTGTTGTTCGTTCCTGGTAGAGCGCTTCTCTCTTTGTATGCAAATTATTATGACCCTGGGGAAGTCTCCCTATGGGTGATGGGGGAAACCAGACGTGGACTCCTTGCCCAGTGTGCTTAGAGGAATGTGGCTGCACCTCACTGACGAGGCCCATAGGAGGCCGAAACGATCGTCTGGGGTTGTCATGTTCCTTGTTCAGAGGAGAATTGCCTGGTATTTCGGGGCTGGACTGACCTTACTTGGCGGGATCAGACTGATATACTTCAGGAAAGTTTTCTTCTGTGAAAAGCACACTGGTCTAAAAGAGGCTGCCTCCGGGTGGTAAATCGCCATAGAACAAGCCACTGAGCTGTTGTTCGTTCCTGGTAGAGCGCTTCTCTCTTTGTATGCAATTCATTTCGTATAGGGGCCGCTACTGAGGCTTCTATACTAGGTTTGAGGGAGGATATAGTGAAACAGATTGGGAGATGGGGATCAAATCGTTATAAATATTATGTTAGGCCTGATTTCCGAGTATAAAAAAAAAAAAAAGGGGAGAATGTTGTGGGAATGTCTGAGCAAATAGCATCCTGAATGTTTTTCTTTTATTTTCTTGTATTTTCAGGTGTGAGGATCGTATGGGTGATGGGGCATTCATTCATTTATTGGGCCAATGCTGAGGCCAGTAAGAAAATGGGCAGCCTGCAGCTTGGGTGTCCAGTTAGTCAATGGGAAGTCAAATGGTTTGGGATTAGGGGCATGTGTTGTGAGCTTTTGTTTCCAGTATTTATTGAATACAGTAAGGTTTTCCATCACCCTGATGTTTTAGTGTTGCATTTGGGGGGGAATGATTTGGGTATTATTCCACAAAAAGAACTAGTCAGAAGAATTAAAAGAGATTTGAGCAATATTAAAGATCTTCATCCTGAGATAAAGATAATTTGGTCACAGATCACTCCACGGCTGGTTTGGGGATCGGCCTGGGATTATGAAAAACTTGAAAGGAGCCGTAAAAAAATTAATAAAATAATTAACCTTTGTAAGAAGGTTGGGGGGGGGGGGTGTTGTTTTCCACCCTGATTTTGAAGTTGAAGGGGCTGATGAATTTTATCTAAAAGATGGGGTTCATTTCAATCAATTTGGGCTGCAGCTATTTTTGTTTGATATCAAAGAAGCTTTGGGAAAAATGTTGGGTTTGGCAGGACTGGGCTGCTTGAGCAGACCAGTGGGTGGCGGGGGTGCTAGTTCCCAGACAAATATTTTAAGCAATATGGCCAAGTGATTTGGAGGATTTTAAGAAGTTGCCTCTCCATGGGGTGAGCGGGCAACTGGTTTATTATAGGGACAAGGAGTTCCCTATTAAAGTGGAGGTGTGCTTAGTACGGACTCAACGTGGATATAGTTGAGTCCAGTTTTTTGAATGACGGCCATGTTGTTTTTTTGTGGGTTTGGGAACTAGCACCGCTGTAGGGAATTGGCAATATGTTTAATGTTTAATGTTAATAAGGAACATTAGGTATGTTCTGTTTAAATTTTTTTATTATATTATTAATATTTAATATTTAAATTATTGTTATTAATAAAATGGCTGCGGCCAATTTTATACCAAAAGTTTTGTGTGTAAGTCTTATTTATATAAGTAAGTAGTTTTATAAAGGTGTTATTATGTTGGGCCGGGGATTGACGACTTTAAAGGTCAAGGAGCCCCTGGGAGTGCGGAGTAACAGGAAGGGGCCTTGACCTTTGGAGGAATAGGCCTGTTTTTTTCTGATTGGGTATTAAGGGGTAATGGGCGGGGTTAGCATGCGCCACGGCGTACTTAAGAAAAGAGCGGGAGAGTCTGTCATCAGCTTGTCAGAAAAATTGTTTTGAAAAGTGCTCCCTCCCTCCATCCCTGAATATGTGGTGTTCCTTCCTTGTTTTGTGATTGTCGCAGCAAGGCGGGGGTGCTAGTTCCCAGACAAATATTTTAAGCAATATGGCCAAGTGATTTGGAGGATTTTAAGAAGTTGCCTCTCCATGGGGTGAGTGGGCAACTGGTTTATTATAGGGACAACGGGTTCCCTATTAAAGTGGAGGTGTGCTTGGTACGGACTCAACGTGGATATAGTTGAGTCCACTTTTTTGAATGACGGCCATGTTGTTTTTTTGTGGGTTTGGGAACTAGCACCGCTGTGGGGAATTGGTAATATGTTTAATGTTTAATGTTAATTAAGAACATTAGGTATGTTCTGTTTAAAAATTTTTATTATATTATTAATATTTAATATTTAAATTATTGTTATTAATAAAATGGCTGCGGCCAATTTTATACCAAAAGTTTTGTGTGTAAGTCTTATTTATATAAGTAAGTAGTTTTATAAAGGTGTTATTATGTTGGGCCGGGGATTGACGACTTTAAAGGTCAAGGAGCCCCTGGGAGTGCGGAGTAACAGGAAGGGGCCTTGACCTTTGGAGGAATAGGCCTGTTTTTTTCTGATTGGGTATTAAGGGGTAATGGGCGGGGTTAGCACGCGCCACGGCGTACTTAAGAAAAGAGCGGGAGAGTCTGTCATCAGCTTGTCAGAAAAATTGTTTTGAAAAGTGCTCCCTCCCTCCCTCCCTGAATATGTGGTGTTCCTTCCTTGTTTTGTGATTGTCGCAGCAAGGCGGGGGTGCTAGTTCCCAGACAAATATTTTAAGCAATATGGCCAAGTGATTTGGAGGATTTTAAGAAGTTGCCTCTCCATGGGGTGAGCGGGCAACTGGTTTATTATAGGGACAAGGGGTTCCCTATTAAAGTGGAGGCGTGCTTTGTACGGATTCAACGTGGATATAGTTGACTCCAGTTTTTTGAATGACGGCCATGTTGTTTTTTGTGGGTTTGGGAACTAGCACCGCTGTGGGGAATTGGCAATATGTTTAATGTTTAATGTTAATAAGGAACATTAGGTATGTTCTGTTTAAATTTTTTTATTATATTATTAATATTTAATATTTAAATTATTGTTATTAATAAAATGGCTGCGGCCAATTTTATACCAAAAGTTTTGTGTGTAAGTCTTATTTATATAAGTAAGTAGTTTTATAAAGGTGTTATTATGTTGGGCCGGGGATTGACGACTTTAAAGGTCAAGGAGCCCCTGGGAGTGCGGAGTAACAGGAAGGGGCCTTGACCTTTGGAGGAATAGGCCTGTTTTTTTCTGATTGGGTATTAAGGGGTAATGGGCGGGGTTAGCATGCGCCACGGCGTACTTAAGAAAAGAGCGGGAGAGTCTGTCATCAGCTTTTCAGAAAAATTGTTTTGAAAAGTGCTCCCTCCCTCCATCCCTGAATATGTGGTGTTCCTTCCTTGTTTTGTGATTGTCGCAGCAAGGCGGGGGTGCTAGTTCCCAGACAAATATTTTAAGCAATATGGCCAAGTGATTTGGAGGATTTTAAGAAGTTGCCTCTCCATGGGGTGAGTGGGCAACTGGTTTATTATAGGGACAACGGGTTCCCTATTAAAGTGGAGGTGTGCTTGGTACGGACTCAACGTGGATATAGTTGAGTCCACTTTTTTGAATGACGGCCATGTTGTTTTTTTGTGGGTTTGGGAACTAGCACCGCTGTGGGGAATTGGTAATATGTTTAATGTTTAATGTTAATTAAGAACATTAGGTATGTTCTGTTTAAAATTTTTTATTATATTATTAATATTTAATATTTAAATTATTGTTATTAATAAAATGGCTGCGGCCAATTTTATACCAAAAGTTTTGTGTGTAAGTCTTATTTATATAAGTAAGTAGTTTTATAAAGGTGTTATTATGTTGGGCCGGGGATTGACGACTTTAAAGGTCAAGGAGCCCCTGGGAGTGCGGAGTAACAGGAAGGGGCCTTGACCTTTGGAGGAATAGGCCTGTTTTTTTCTGATTGGGTATTAAGGGGTAATGGGCGGGGTTAGCACGCGCCACGGCGTACTTAAGAAAAGAGCGGGAGAGTCTGTCATCAGCTTGTCAGAAAAATTGTTTTGAAAAGTGCTCCCTCCCTCCCTCCCTGAATATGTGGTGTTCCTTCCTTGTTTTGTGATTGTCGCAGCAAGGCGGGGGTGCTAGTTCCCAGACAAATATTTTAAGCAATATGGCCAAGTGATTTGGAGGATTTTAAGAAGTTGCCTCTCCATGGGGTGAGCGGGCAACTGGTTTATTATAGGGACAAGGGGTTCCCTATTAAAGTGGAGGCGTGCTTTGTACGGATTCAACGTGGATATAGTTGACTCCAGTTTTTTGAATGACGGCCATGTTGTTTTTTGTGGGTTTGGGAACTAGCACCGCTGTGGGGAATTGGCAATATGTTTAATGTATAATGTTAATTAAGAACATTAGGTATGTTCTGTTTAAAATGTTTTATTATATTATTAATATTTAATATTTAAATTATTGTTATTAATAAAATGGCTGCGGCCAATTTTATACCAAAAGTTTTGTGTGTAAGTCTTATTTATATAAGTAAGTAGTTTTATAAAGGAATTATTATGTTGGGCCGGGGATTGACGACTTTAAAGGTCAAGAGTCTCCGTATAATAGTCCCTCCCTCCGATGATGTAATCAATGAGTCGGAGTCCTATTCGGGATATCTGTCCAATGGAGTCTCCTACTATAAACACTCCTCTCTTCCTCCTCTACGCGTTTCGTCCGCCCCTTAGCAAACTTTCTCAAGAGTCGTGGAAGTGACCAGCACCTCAGGAAAGAACTATATACACCATTCATCACATACACGCCTCCTTAATGGCGTCTTGAATCGGGGTGCGCTTTTTCTGCTTCCATTTTCAGCATTAACTTTCAAATTCAAGAATAAAAATATTACAGTAACCAAAGGAGATTAATAACAAACAGTAAAATGCTGATAAGTAAACAGATATAGCACTATGTTAAAGGTTCATACTCTGTAATACAACTTAAAAGGACACTAAACCCATTTTTTTCATGATTCAGACAGAGCAACAATTTTAAGCAACTTTCTAATTTACTCCTATTATAAATTTTTCTTCGTTCTCTTGCAATCTTTATTTGAAAAAGTAGGAATCTAAGCTCAGGAGCCTGCTCATTTTTAGTTCAGCACCCTGGATAGAGCTTGCTGATTTGTGGCTAACCAGGTGCTGAACCAAAAATGGGTCGGCTCCTAAGCTTAGATTCCTGCTTTTTTAAATAAAGATAGCAAGAGAACAAAAAAGGATTAAAATAGGAATAAATTAGAAAGTTGCTTAAAATTGAATGCTCTATCTGAATCGTGAAAGAAAAAAAATGGGTTTAGTATCCCTTTAACTTCACAAATTGATATAGCAAATATGGCAAAATGCATTGGGGGCTACTATGTGCAAGTCATGGCAGTTATTTTTGTATATTGAAAAGGGTACAAAATGATGGCTTGATAAATGGGGCCTTTTATATTACAACTTGCTTCATGCCCCTTTAAATCACATCCAACTATCTGCTATCCTTAGACACCATAGATGTTAGATAAAAACCTATTGAGTCAAGTATACTTGACAGGCTCAATAGAAAAAATATCTCAATTGCACATGAAGAAGCACTTTGCAGACACTTGAAACAATTACTACGGCTCTGTGCAGCTGCAGGTGGACTATAAGGTTGTAGATGCTATTGAATCCGTTTGTTGCCAAATAGGGATACAAGACATTGCATAGAAAACAAATTTGGATAACAAATTTGAAGAAGTTCACCCTATTATAAAACATTAGCCTAGATTTGCTATATTCATAACATAGTAATGTGTTTCAGCCATCCCTGGCAGCCAGACATATAGCTAAAAGCTGTCAAGTATCTCTATAAGACACTGTGACACACTACTTGAGGTCTGCTCTCCAGATTACACTAACTGTACTGCACTTATAATATATTTACATTTTCCCAATGGTACTTAATAGCTTTGTTTTTTGGTTTCTGATGTAATGAGTAGGATTTAAAGTGACATAAAACTCACAATTTAAACGCACACAAATGCATACAATTTTTGATTAGAAGCAGCACATCTCAATTTTGATTTTTTAAAACAAACATATTGTTACTGCAATCATTTATTTACTAATAAATATATTTATTTACTAATTATAGATTTCCAAATGCCCTTGGATCATGCCATTTAAAAAAATATTGCGTAATAAATTAGAAGACTACGTGATTTTAAATTCAATCTTCCATCAAATAGGAAAAGAGGGGAAACCAATATGTACACTGTATTTTGTTCCGTGGCATCATTAAAGGGCAAGTAAACACCAAAAATTGTATTATTTAAAAAGATAGATAATCCCTTTATTTACTATTCACCCAGTTTTGCATAACAAACCCTGTTATAGAAATATACTTTATACCTCTTTAATTACCGTGTATCTAAGCTTCTGCTGACTGCCTCCTTATCTCAGATCTTTTGACAGAATTGCATTTCAGGCAATTAGTGCTGACTATCAAATAACTTCACGTGCATGAGCACAATGTTATTTATATGAAACACATGAACTAACACCCTCTAGCTGTGAAAATGGTAAAATGCATTGAAATAAGAGGCGGCCTTCGAGGGCTTAGAAATTAGCATATGAGCCAACCTAGGTTTAGCTTTCAACTATGAATACCAAGAGAACAAAGCATTTTTATGATTAAAGTAAATTATAAACTTGTTTAAAATTGCATGCCCTATCTGAATCATAATAGTTTAATTTTGACTAGCCTGTCCCTTTAAGTTTACATTCCTCTACGAGTAATTCAATTAGATGCTGAAAGCACATAGTCAATCTGAATCATGAAAGTTTAATTTGGACTTTACTATCCCTCTAAATAGGCAAGAAAATAATAATTAAGACTTGACAGGCTTCAAGCATCGTGTTGACCAAACAGCACTGATCCCTGCAGGGTTTGCTCATGTGCGTGTGCACACCTGGCTTATAGCCAGCGCACATTACATTTTCAAGTGAGAAGAGCGTGGACCTCTTCAAGTGAGAAGGGGCTGGACCTGCCCAACGTTCTCACTTCTCCCAAGAGACTTTACAAATCCACTGAGATTTATCACAGAGGGAGCAAACAAAAATATCCTGCTGCCCTGTGCTTTCTTGTGCCAGCCTTTCATATTGTGCAAGGAGCCCACCAGCTCTTTTCTGCAGCTGCAGAAGCCCCAGTATTAGACCAGTAAGGAAGCAACCATTGCAGTAGAGGTATACAAAAAAATGTTTTTATAGGCAGTGCAAACATTTTTTAATTGTGGTTGTCATTGTGACCATTCCTCAAAAGTGAGGGAATACAGCTCTAATAGGTTTTCCCTACTTCATGTATAGCTTCCCTTGTGCTGTGAAGTTGCAGCATTCAGACCTTTTCTTAGCGCCCTGCAAGCAGCACAGGTGTTATGTATTTTTCTACATTTTTAGGGGTCTATAGGTAACAAAGTCTGTTGGAATATACAGTATATATATATATGGCATGAAGAGATATGTGCATGATCGAAAAATTCGGTTCGGATCGATTTGGAGGTTTTCGAATTTCGTTTCGGATCGATTCGAATTCGGAAAACTTCGAATGAATTCGTTTCGGATTCATTTGGATTCGAAAAAATTCATCTGGATTCGGTTCGATTCGGTTCGGAAATTCGGTATGCGTGCTGTGTATTAGACTAGTATTATGTACTGTATATTAGGTGTAACCCATAGCAGAGTGATATAACCTAATATACTGTACAATACTAGTGTAATCCATGGCCATCCGAATTTACCGAATAAATCCAAACTAATTCGGATTTATTCGGTAAATTCGGCAGTATTTTAATTTGGAAATTCGGTTCGATCCGAATCTCCGAATTTGCCGAATTTTCCAAATTTCAGAATCGAACCGAACCGAATTGCACATGTCTAAAGATTATACAGGGTCAATAAAAAAAGCTTGCGGTAGCAATTAGCGCTTATAAAATGAAACAGAAATCAGATCTCTGGTTAATTTTAAAAATGTGCCCCAAATACTGTCTATGGAAACTGTGTGTTCCCAGTAAATATATATGTATACGCTTCTATATACACATATTAACACATAAATATATTTGTATGTAATCGTACACATATCTATTTACCATTTGCTGCCATCGCTGTGCTACTTACCTCCTTTGCTGTGCTTAAGTTCTGATGCTGTCTCTGACAACATGAGAATGAGGCCCCCATTGGAGACTATGGAAGCGTGCTTTTGTGAGCGCAATACTTCCCAACAATGTGAATGCAAGCTCATGTTCGCATTGCTGACAACTTGTAATACCAGTGCACATTAGCGTGCGCTGGTATTACTCAGTGGAACACAAATATCGCTATCATGAAAGCGATATTTAGTGCTCCCCAGTTGGCATAACGCAGGTGCATATTTATCTGGCATATAAATGTAACAGCTAACATATTGCTCTGGTAGTTCACAGCAGATTGTTTTCTACATTCAATAATTCATTGTTGGGTACCTTAGTTATCTCCCCAAATATTATTGTCTAGAACAGCAATGGGGAACCTTGGCCCTCCAGATGATTCAGAACTACATTTCCCATGATGCTCAACTGGACTTCAGAGTGCCTAAGCATCATGGGTAATGTAGTTCTGAAACATCAGGAGTGCCAAGGTTCCCCATCCCCGGTCTAGAACCTTCCCTTCCTGAGATCCATTGGTAACTACCACACCCCAAACAGGAATGAAGGCCATGTAAGCAGGGAGCTGTGGTCAGTTGGTGGTTGGATAAACTCTACCTTGCCAGCTGTGCTGGAGAATGTGGTGGCAGCATTCCAGGCCACTTCAGGAAACTTTAAGGAGACCAAAAGAATAAACTGACATAACAGGGACAACTTCCTTGTTTGTTTTTAACAGAAAATATAATATAAAAGGTTTTATGCATACATAAAAACAAGTGCCCTAGTCTCTGGTGTTTTGTTTGGTGCATCATATAGTATATAGAAATACAACCCATAGATATTTATATATGTATGTATGTATTTATTTATGTATGCATTTATTTATATATGTATGTATTTATTTATGTATGTATGTGTGTATGCATGTTTGTATTTATTTATTTATGTATGTATGAATGTATTTATTTATGTATGTATATATGTACTGTATGTATGTATGTATTTATGTATGTATTTATTTGTGTATGTATATATGTACTGTATGTATGTATGTATTTATGTATGTATATATGTATGTATGTGTGTATGTATGTGTGTATGTATGTATTTATGTATGTATGTATGTATGTATTGTGTATGTATGTATTTATTTATGTATGTATGTATATATTTATTTATGTATGTATGTATATATGTATGTATTTATTTATGTATGTATATGTGTATGTATGTATGTATGTATTTATTTATGTATGTATGTATGTATGTGTGTATGTATGTATTTATTTATGTATGTATGTGTGTATGTATGTATTTATTTATGTATGTATGTATGTGTGTATGTATGTATTTATTTATGTATGTATGTATGTGTGTATGTATGTATTTATTTATGTATGTATATATGTACTGTATGTATGTATTTATGTATGTATTTATTTATGTATGTATGAATGTGTCATAATACTTCTCCCTTTAAGAGATCACATGTGGTAAATAATGTCCCTTTAAGAAATACTCAGTCTCAGACTGGAACTCCTATTTAAGGAGGGACTCAAGCACTTTGCCAATTGCTTGATAATTGCAAGTGTATGGTGAAAGATATTCATCAGAATTCTTATCCAGCTCCTAAGTATAACTGAATATAATCCAAATAATATACAAGGATCTAACAATCTAAACTTACTTATCAAGACAGAACTTACCACCTAAGAACTAGGAATCCTAATTTAAAGTTATTCTGTACATTTTTCTCATCTCATCAGAGCCGCTCCACTAAATCTAACAGTTGCGTTTTCACAGCACGCTGACGTCACCAGCCGCTCAGCGTGTGAATCAGGATACCGGAACAGCGTCTCTGCATCAGCTACACTCTCAGCTTGTGACCGCTCCCCAAACACTCTTACCTGAGGAACAAACCCAGCGCAATAAGGATTAATCTACCAACTAATCCAGGGGAGTAAACGCAAGTATTTGGTTTATTGATTTATGCACTTAATAACGTTATAACCACTGTGAACTTATCACCTATATGAATGATTGCACTTAATAACGTTATAACCACTGTGAACTTATCACCTATATGAATGATTATATATGAACTGCCAATAACAAAGTATCATCTCTTGTTATGCTAATTAACAAAGGATACACTTCACCTCTGCCTGTTACTTAACGGACTCTATGACCCTATTATAAATAATCCTCTGAGCCCAAAACTCTGCAATATTTCTCACTTAGTGTTTACTACAAAAAGCTCAAGTCTGATAAATTCAATCCTTAAACTCTGAACAGAGTTATATTTGTCCAAGTGTATATTACTTTACTCTTGTGACATTAAACTCTATTCTCTAATCCACTATACACAACTGTTATTCCTAAGAGGTATCAGTTCTCACTCCTCATTGGGAACTGCATAAATAGGAATACCTACAAACATATAAATATTCAGTATTTAAGACTTAGGGTTATTGCAGAATTATCAAGCCTATAAAAAGGAACACATAAGATGGATCCTGCACAAATGGCCAATGAAATTGGCACCCTTAACCAAAAGGTTGAACTACTTGCACAAGGTTTAAATGAACTTAAAACTGAAAATAACACTCTTAAACGCCTAATGGATGATTACTTCACACAGAAAACCACTGATTCTCCTGAACCCCAAATTAACCCTCCACATCCCTTCTCAGGGGTTCGCTCAAAATATCGTGAATTTAAGAATTCATGTATGCTGTTATTTGCTATGAAACCCAAAACGTACAGTACTGAACGCATTAAAGTCTGTACCACTATCTCATACCTGAGTGGGGAACCCAGAGCATGGGCCGATAGATTCTTTGAGTCTGGGGATCCTATACTTGAATCTTTGGAAAACTTCTTCACAGCAATGTCTACCCTATACGAGAATACCAACAAACAAAACACTGCTGAACTGAATCTGAGAGCTCTAAGACAGGGTAAAAGGGCGGTGGAGGATTATATAGCCGAATTCCAACTCTGGGCTACTGATTCACAATGGAATCTTGTCAGTCTAAAAAATCAATTTAGACTGGGTTTATCCGAACACCTCAAAGATGAACTCTCTCGAATTGAATTGCCCGAAACCTTGGATGCACTAATGAAAGTTAGTATATCAATGGATCGTCGCTACAGGGAAAGAAAGTTAGAAAAACAACATCCTGAACCATATACAAAGAAACACTATCCTGTACATTATGACAAACCCAATACATCAGCAGTACCCATGGAAATTGGAACCATAAAAGGACCATTAACTCCAGAAGAAAAGACAAGACGCCGCTTATCTAATCTATGCATGTACTGTGCTAACAAGGAACATAGTGTGTCAACATGCCCTCTCCTTCTTCGTCAAAAGAAGGGTAAGACTTTTTACAGTATAAATAATCTCTCTACCGAAATAAATACTCATTTGACCATATCTATGTCTTTGCAGTGGGATCAACACCTCTACCAGAGCGAGGCTATGATTGACTCCGGAGCTTTCGGAATGTTCATAGATCAGAAAATAGTTAATGTAAATAAAATACCCTGTGTGTTAAAAGAAATACCAGTCTATGTTAAGGTCATTGATGGGTCCAATTATTTAAAGGGTCCCATTACACACCACACCATTCCTCTACTCACTACAACAAATAATGGTCACAAAGAATATATCACATATGACATTATTCCTGGTTCCATTCATCCCATCATTCTGGGTTACCCATGGTTAGCCAAACACAACCCCACTATCGATTGGTCAGATAATAAGGTAAAGTTTGATTCTCCATATTGTTCATCAACTTGTTTTCCTTATATACATATTAATAACGCTGTTTCTGCTCTACCTCAAGAATACGCTGAATTCGCAGACGTATTCGATCTCAAAGAAGCAGAAAATCTTCCTCCACACCGACCATATGACTGCCCTATAGACACGAAACCAGGTGCAGTCATACCGTTTGGAAGAATTTTCCCATTATCTCAAAAAGAATTGCAATTCCTGAGGGAATATCTAGATGACAACCTGCGTAAAGGCTTTATCTCCCCTAGTACATCTCCTGCTGCAGCAGGTATTTTCTTTGTTACTAACAAAGACGGTACAAGGCGACCGATTATCAATTACAGAGCACTTAATTCCATAACCATTAAAAACAGATACCCCCTTCCTCTCATCCCTGAGCTTCTAGAAAGGTTGAACAAAGCAACAATTTTCACCAAATTAGATCTTAAAGGTGCGTACAACCTTATCAGGATGAAGAGTGGGGATGAATGGAAAACGGAGTTTAGGACGCGTTACGGCTTATTCCAGTATAATGTCATGCCGTTCGGTCTCGCGAATGCCCCCGCCACATTCCAATATTTTATAAATGATATCTTTAAAGACCTAATGGATGTGTGCGTGGTGGTTTATTTAGACGATATTTTAATATACTCTCGTAATATGACAGAACATATTAAACATGTAAGATGGGTGTTAGCTAGACTGCGTGAACATCAACTCTACGCCAAGATGGAGAAGTGTTGTTTCCACGTAAAGACTATTAAATTTTTGGGATACATAATTTCCCCTACTGGTATAACTATGGATCCTGAAAAGGTATCCGCTATACTCAATTGGGCTAAACCCACTTCTTTAAAATCATTACAACGATTTTTGGGATTCGCCAATTTTTATAGACGATTCATAAAAGATTTTTCTACAATTGTCAAACCATTAACCAAACTGACCGGCAAACAAAAGTTTAAATGGGACAAAGATGCTCATGATTCCTTTCAACTGTTGAAAACCAAATTTTCATCTTCTCCCATATTACAGCTTCCCCATCCTGATTACCAATATACAGTAGAGGTTGATGCATCTAACACCGGAATCGGGGCAGTTCTCTCAAAACAAAGTTTGACTAACCCTACCTTACATCCGATTGCATACTACTCTAGATCACTCTCAAATGCTGAAAGAAACTACTCAGTGGGAGATAAGGAATTATTAGCGATCAAATGTGCTCTGGAACATTGGAGGCATTTACTTGAGGGCACCCCCAAACCATTTTATATCTTCACTGATCATAAGAATCTTCAATATTTAAGGAATAATAAAACACTTTCTTCCAGACAGGTACGATGGGCTTTGTTTCTGGACAGGTTCGACTTTTTAATCACCTATCGTCCTGGTTCAAAAAATGTGAAAGCAGACGCCCTCTCTAGATCCTTGGAACCAATCTGTGAAGAACCAGAGGACAAAGACATCATAGCCCCTCACAAGATTATCGCATCTGCCACTTCTCTACTTACAGAAATAGTAGATGCTCTACAATCAGACACAGAGGTTCCTCCATTCTGTGTAACAGATGAAAAGACAGGATTAAGAACTTACAACAACAAGACCTATATACCCTCATCCCTACGACTTGAATTGATACAACACTATCATAATTCTCCGCTCTCTGGACACCCTGGAATAACAAAGACACAGGAACTCATCAAAAGAACTTTCTGGTGGCCACAATTAAATCAAGATGTAGTAAAATTTGTAACAAGTTGTGAAACATGCGCTAGAAACAAGAAAGACCATCATAGACCATTTGGTCTTATGTGCTCCTTACCCATTCCAGAGGTTCCATGGTCTATGATAGCGATGGATTTCATAGTGGAGTTACCACCCTCCAACCAATTTCACACCATTCTGGTGGTAGTTGATCACTTGACTAAACTGGCCCACTTCATCCCTTTGAAGTCATTACCAACTGCCATTAATACAGCAAAAATCTTTATGCCTCACATTGTGAAGCTGCATGGATTGCCTACTTCCATTGTCTCAGACCGTGGAACACAATTTACCTCTCGATTCTGGAGGGAATTATGTCGAATTCTTCAAATCTCATCAAGACTCTCTACATCATTCCATCCACAATCCAATGGATTGACTGAACGTACAAATCAGACCCTGGAACAATATCTTCGCTGCTATGTTTCCCATCTTCAGGATGATTGGGCAGATTGGCTACCATTGGCAGAATTCGCGTATAATAACTCCATGAACACCTCTACCAAAACCTCTCCATTACATGCCACCTATGGATACCATCCTAAGTCTCTACCTGGTAGGGACCTAGTATCCGTTAACCCTGCCGTTTCTAATTACACCCAAAATCTAAACGCCTCACTTACTTTATTGAAAAGACATCTCGAAGAAGCCAAATCCACACAAAAGAAATATTACGACACTAAAAGATGTACCCCTCCAACCTATAACGTTGGTGACCGTGTTCTTCTCTCTACTAAGAATCTTCAACTCACAGTACCCTGTAAAAAACTTGCAAATCAATTTATTGGTCCTTACACTATCACAAAGATCATTAATCCTAATGCAGTCACTCTAAAACTTCCAAGTAACTTAAAGATACATCCATCTTTTCATGTTTCCCTGTTAAAGCCTTTCCGTGGGAATAACAACACTCAACCACCTATGACCGATTCTTCCATCATAGCGGAACCTGATCAATCGGAATATGAAATAGAAAAGATCCTTGATTCCCGTATTCGTTGGAGACGAGTGGAATACTTGGTTCACTGGAAAGGTTATGGACATGAGGAGGATTCCTGGGTACATCATGCAAATCTTAATGCACCTCAGTTGCTCTCTGAATTCCATAACACATATCCCACGAAACCGGGTGCTGGGGGAAGATGGAGGGCATCCTGAAAGGGGGGATCTGTCATAATACTTCTCCCTTTAAGAGATCACATGTGGTAAATAATGTCCCTTTAAGAAATACTCAGTCTCAGACTGGAACTCCTATTTAAGGAGGGACTCAAGCACTTTGCCAATTGCTTGATAATTGCAAGTGTATGGTGAAAGATATTCATCAGAATTCTTATCCAGCTCCTAAGTATAACTGAATATAATCCAAATAATATACAAGGATCTAACAATCTAAACTTACTTATCAAGACAGAACTTACCACCTAAGAACTAGGAATCCTAATTTAAAGTTATTCTGTACATTTTTCTCATCTCATCAGAGCCGCTCCACTAAATCTAACAGTTGCGTTTTCACAGCACGCTGACGTCACCAGCCGCTCAGCGTGTGAATCAGGATACCGGAACAGCGTCTCTGCATCAGCTACACTCTCAGCTTGTGACCGCTCCCCAAACACTCTTACCTGAGGAACAAACCCAGCGCAATAAGGATTAATCTACCAACTAATCCAGGGGAGTAAACGCAAGTATTTGGTTTATTGATTTATGCACTTAATAACGTTATAACCACTGTGAACTTATCACCTATATGAATGATTGCACTTAATAACGTTATAACCACTGTGAACTTATCACCTATATGAATGATTATATATGAACTGCCAATAACAAAGTATCATCTCTTGTTATGCTAATTAACAAAGGATACACTTCACCTCTGCCTGTTACTTAACGGACTCTATGACCCTATTATAAATAATCCTCTGAGCCCAAAACTCTGCAATATTTCTCACTTAGTGTTTACTACAAAAAGCTCAAGTCTGATAAATTCAATCCTTAAACTCTGAACAGAGTTATATTTGTCCAAGTGTATATTACTTTACTCTTGTGACATTAAACTCTATTCTCTAATCCACTATACACAACTGTTATTCCTAAGAGGTATCAGTTCTCACTCCTCATTGGGAACTGCATAAATAGGAATACCTACAAACATATAAATATTCAGTATTTAAGACTTAGGGTTATTGCAGTATGTATGTATTTATTTATGTATGTATGTATGTATGTATGTATGTATGTATGTATGTATGTATGTGTGTATGTATGTATTTATTTATGTATGTATGTATGTATGTGTGTGTGTATGTATGTATTTATTTATGTATGTATATATGTACTGTATGTATGTATTTATGTATGTATTTATTTATGTATGTATGTATGTATTTATTTATGTATGTATGTATGTATGTGTGTATGTATGTATTTATGTATGTATGTATATATGTACTGTATGTATGTATTTATGTATGTATTTATTTATGTATGTATGTATGTATGTATTTATTTATGTATGTATGAATGTATGTATAAAATGTATGTCATTTTAGTCACTTGGTCAAAAATTCTATTGGTCAAAATTTTTACTCACACAGTTTAGATGGAACATTGCTTAACAGAAATAAACGAATAGACTCAGGCATAAATCTGCACCTTTGATAATAAATAAATCCATTCAATGTTTTTTTTTCTTGGTGTGGTTTGTTTAGCTGGTGCAGTCTCATATATTTACTCATTTCCTCCCCAGCTCATCCCTCCTCCCGTTGTCTGCTTTTCTGTTTTCTCATTCTTTGGAGCGTAAGCAGCATCCTTGGCCTTGGATATGATCCTCTGCATTGAATACAGCAGCGGTGACATTATCTCAGCAATTATATGTGAGGGAGGTGGTGATGCTCTCTTGGTGTCCGGACTTTTCCTGGCAGATATAAAGCAGTACCAAGTCCTGGCAGAGTATGAATGTAATACCCACTGCGACTGTGTGTACAAGACAGAACTTTGCACCTGCACAGAGCACACATTACTGGCACAGAGTGACAAACGGGTAGGACTGTGTTTAGTGCAAATACTGGCGCTGACTGCATCGCACAACCCTGGGAGTGTGTAAACAGACACAGCCTGATTCACTAACCATCTAGAGAACACCCCGAAGAGGGAAATGTCTGCATTGCCTACTGTAATGTTTTTGAGCAGATAAAATAATAAAAGCGACCTCCAAATATTAGCAATTCAGCTCCATAGGAATTAAATTGATTTTTATACAGTATGTAGTTCCTTAAAGTGACACAAAACCCTTTCTTTCATGATTCAGATAGAGCAGACCATTTTAAACAACGTTCTAATTTACTTCTATTATGATTTTTTCTTTGGTCACTTATCTTTTGTTGAACAGAAGGAAGGAAAGCTCAGGAAAGTGCACATGCCTGTAAAACTATATGGCAGACAATTTGCAAGAATGTTATCCATTTGCAAGCACTATTTCCTGCCATATTGTGCTCCAGAAACCTACCTAGGTATCGCTTCACAAAGGATACCTGGCTAACAACGCAAATTTGATAATAGAAGTAAATTGGAAACGCTTTAAAAAATCGTATGTTCTGTCTAAATCAGGAAAGAAAAATCCTGGGTTTCATGTCCCTTTAAATGGGCAGTAAATGTATACTTACCTGTACAGGTATACCTCACTTTACAGCGTTTCACTTTATAGCGCTTCATTTTATAGTGCTTCACTTTACAGCACTTCACTTTATAGCGCTTCACTTTACAGCGCTTCACTTTACACCGCTTCACTTTATAGCGCTTCACTTTACAGCGCTTCACTTTACACCGCTTCACTTTATACCGCTTCACTTTACAGCGCTTCACTTTATAGTGCTTCACTTTACAGCGCTTCACTTTATAGCGGTTCACTTTACAGTGCTTCACTTTACAGCGCTTCGCTAATCGCTAATACATCGCTTTGTGGAGCTGAAGTTCAACCTCCAAGGAATTTGAAACAGTGCTATAATCATCGTGAGATTGCGAGAAAAGCGACTGACACCATTTTGTTATGCACAGTTCATTCTGTTTACAGCATTACAGTGCAATCTATGGGGCCTATCTATCAAGCTCTGAATGGAGCTTGATGCCCCGTGTTTCTGGCGAGCCTGCAGGCTCGCCAGAAACAGCAGTTATGAAGCAGCGGTCACAAAGACCGCTGCTCCATAACCCTGTCCGCCTGCTCTGAGCAGGCGGACAGGAATCGCAACAATTCAACCCGATCGAGTACGATCGGGTTGATTGACACCCCCTGCTGGCGGCCCATTGGCCGCGAGTCTGCAGGGGACGGCGTTGCACCAGCAGCTCTTGTGAGGGGCTCCGGTCCCTAACCCGCTGTATCAGCGGGGTATACATGTATATTGAAAACTGTAGTATATTGAAGATGTCATTGTTTAATGCACTATGCAATTCTCAAGATATGTCAAATGAAAGGACCACTTAACACAGTAAAATAGGTGCATAATAAAAAGACAATGGAGAATGCACTTTGTCTTAGTTTCATATGAGTAGTAGATTTTTTTCTGACACATTTTAAAGTTATATTTTCCCTACCACTGCATATGTGACAGCCATCAGCCAATCACAAAATACATATCCGTATATTCTATGAATCTGGTGCCTCAGAAAGTGTGCATTTAGATAATGGACGTGAAGTAGAAAGTTGTTTAAAATTGTGTGCTCTATCTGAATAATGAAAGTTTAATTTTGACTTGAGTGTCCCTTTAAGGATTTGTGTCTCATGTCTCATACTACAATTTGCCCATGAATTATGAATTGTCTGTTGTTATAAAACATATTTGTAGTATAATATAAAATATTGGTCTAGACTTGCTAAGTATTCAGTGATCTCCCTGGTAAACGTCTCACTAAACCTTATGTTATAATGCAGCTGATTCAGTAAATGGTGAAAGAACTCTCCAAAATGAGTTAATATATGGGGCTAGATTACAAGCTAATTTATTGTATGCCCGCAAATGGGCAAATTTACCATTTTTCGGCACACGAGAAATAGCCAGCCATTAGCTTGTGATAGCAAATAGCGCTCAGAAAATTATCCAGAGATCAGCTCTCTGGTTAATTTTCTAAAAGTGCCCCAATTAGCCCCAATTTTTAATATAGTAACCTTTATTAAAAATTAAAAATGGTAGTATCTTTATTTTTTAATAAAGTAACTGCAAAAAGAAGTTATAAGGGGCTGAAAGTGGTGGGTGCAGATTGTTAGAAAAATAACGGCACAGAAAAGTGCCTTTACATAGCGTTCTATGCGGACTGTGTGTTCCCTGTAAATATATATGTACATAAATATACAGGTGGCCCTCGTTTTACAACGGTTCAATTTACACAGTTTCAGAATAACAACCTTTTTTTCCAGTCATGTGACTGCTATTGAAAAGCAGTGCATTTATTAAAATAGCTAGTAGGTGGAGCTGTCCGCTTGTGTTGCAGCAAAGCCAAGCAAGCTGAAATTAATCAGTTTAACCAGACCTGAGCTATCAAGCAGATTTCAAAGGGACAAGATCTTCCTGTCTATAACTCAGTCCAGATTGGAATGCATAGAAAGAACTGTTTGCAGAAAAATGCAAGTGAAGTCTGTGTTGTGTGATTATTTTATTAGGTTTATAATGCTGTTTAGCAAATGTTTTTGTTCATTTAACTTAGTTTATTTATATATTCTATGTTGTGTGATTATTTTATTAGGTTTATAATGCTGTCTAGCATTTAAAGTCTTCATTCCAAAGCTTTTAAAATAATGTATTAGGTGTTACTTATGACAATTTTGAGAGGGGCCTGGAACCTATCTCTCTCACTTCCCATTGACTTACATTATAAACTGGGTTTCAATTTACAACGGTTTTGATTTACAACCATTCCTTCTGGAACCTAACCCCGGCGTAAACTGAGGACTACCTGTACACATATTAACACAAAAATATATATATTTATATATTCATTTACACATATATTTATATTTGCTGCCCATCGCTCCGCGACTTAACCCCTTCGCTGCGCTAGCTCTCATGCAGTGCCTAACAAAGTGGAGCGCTAATATTGCTTTAGCGAAAGTGATATTTTGCGCTCCACTTATAATCTGGCCCATTATAAGCTAACTAGAGCTGCTTCTTTAGGAGTGCAGGGATCCCATCCAGTGGCATAATACAGGGGTCTCTGAGGTCTCAATTAGGCCCACACATCAAGGGGGCCCATCTGGGCCTTCAAATGATAGTAGCATAATGTGGGGCCCCTTGCGTGCCTCCCCTTCCTTTAAAACAGGACTCACAGTGTATGGATCTGCCTTTACAAATATAATTCCAGTGTTTCCAAGATGGTGGTCATGGTGTTGTTGTACAGAAAACCCTGCCCCATGGTTTGCACAGGAAGGTCACACAAGTGAATATTCTCTGCTGTAGAATAATTAATGAGGAAGGATGATTTGTTGTCGTACATGCTCCAATGTGGCTGGCAGCTTAGCTTCACTTAATTGAAAGTGGCCAGAAATGGCGCAACTGAAATGGGTTGTACCACCACTGCACCCATCCAACACACATATGGCTAGATTATTAGCCCCCTCACAGTTTTAGCTTTCCTTAAAATGTCCAGGTTTCCAAAAGGAAAACAGGTGTTGCCCCAACTTTGTTCACAGCCCACCTGACTCCACTCATGGGTCACCCAAACAGCCCAGATAACACCCACGGCAGTTTAGGGTTTACTAGCAGTTAGCAGAGGGTTTAACAAATTTGGGTTTATTGACATAGAGGTCTGGTGATTTAGGCATTAATAGCAGTTAGGGAGTTAGCCGTGGGGGCATTGAGATAAGGTTTATTGTAGTTAGAGGATCTGGTTGAGGTTTAAAAGTGATGAGGGGATTATGGTGATATAGGGGTGTTTAATGCAACAAAGGGCAGCAGTTAGGGACATAATATATTTTTACTTTTTGGTTAGACATTCTCTAAAGCCCCCTGGTCTGACGAGATTATCAAAGACTTCTTGTCACTAACCAGCTGTTTATCTTGCTAAGCTGGTTTGTGGATATGAATAAAAGACACCGACATTACAATATAATGCTAAAAAACGTTTTGGTGTGATATGTTTCCATGCTGGTGCGTTTTTGATAATTGGGCACATTGTGCTTGACCATACTATGTTTATAATGTTCACTGATCAGACAATTATCTTAAGTTACAACAAAAACTACTTGTAATTTGAGCACAAAAATAGAAGCGGTTTAGTTTTAGCACAAGCGTTATCAGTGTTCCATAACACTTGCACTTCTCACTCCACTTGCAGTCCACACTTTGTGTTTTTTTCTTCTTTTACCTTTTTCTTTCTTTTTTCATTTTTTTCCAAATATAATGTTATTCAAGACGTGAGGTGGTTTGTCAAGGGACTGAGCTCTGAAAACTGCAGAGGGAGATTTTATCTATCTACCGAGAACTCATTACTGAAGTTTTCTATCTGCTTCAGTTTCATAGCTAAGCTACTAGATAGAATTCTGCTTATGTACGTCAGGTTTTTAATTTATTCTAAGAAATATCACATTAACACAAAAGCTGTATAATAAATGCTGATTGCTTCTTGCAGGCGGTCTGCAGACAGGAGGATGCCTGGGCTCCTGAACCGTATCACTGGGGCCCCACTGCCATTAACAGCAGCCGAAATTAGCGCCTGTGTAAGTGGATATGCCTTGGGGATGACTGCGTCACTTACGTATAGTAACCCAGACACTCAAGCCATCGAAGGTAATTCATTCTACTGTTACTATCAGTGTGATCTGTTCACTAAACCCTGTTAATATGCCTATCTGTAATATATCCTTTCCTGCTAGACCACTTACTGCACCCAATTACTGCAGGTATTGGTACTAGACCACTAAATTTAACCAATCATTGCAGGTATCTATACTAGACCAGAGTTCTTCAAACCAAGGGGTGGGACCCATTACTGGGTCTCAACACTATGCTTACTGGGTCGCGAATTCTGTGTGTGTTGTAGGAGAGTGGTTGTTGTGTGTTGTAGGAAAGTGTGTGTGATGTGGGTGTTATATGAGAGTGTGTGTGGTATGTGTGTTTTATATAAGAGTGTGTGCGGTGTGAGTGTTTTATATGAGAGTGTGTGTTTGTGTGTTATATGAGAGTGTGTGGTGTGGGTGTTATAGGAGAGTGTGTGGTGTGGGTGTTATAGGAGAGTGTGTGTGTTTTATATGAGAGTGTTGTGTGTTATATGAGAGTTATATTGTATGAGAGTGTGTGTGTTGTATGATGGTGTGTTGTGTCTGTGTTGTATGAGAGTATGTGGTGTAAGTGTTGTATAAGAGTATGTGGTGTGAGTGTTGTATGAGAGTGTGTGTGTTGTGTGTGCTGTATGAGAGTGTGTGGTGTAAGATTTGTATGAGAGTGTGTGTGTTGTTTGAGAGTGTGCATTGTGTGAGTTATATGAGAGTGTGTGTGTTATTACCTTTTACAATACTTTTAAGTTTGACTACAATCAGGAATAAAGAATGCACACATTTTATTCCCGTTGCCATAAATTGCAGCTACGTACCTTGTTGTATATTGCTTCATAAATTTTCAGACTAAGGCCTCTATGTATCAAGCTGTCAACCGCAAATACGCTGGAATTCCACAGCGTATTTGTGGCGAGCCTGATTCGCCTTAGTTATCAAAGGCTAGAGACCGGCAAAAGTAGAATTTTGTGACGTAACATACGATCCGGCGGACTCAGTCCGACACAGATCGATGGTTACGTCACTCCAGATGTTCCGAACACAAGTTCGGCACAATCTGACTACTTTTGGAAGTTATCAAGATCCTACCAGGTACGCTCGCCACTTTTCCAGCCCAGCGTACCTGGTTTTCAATCCGCCGCCCTGGGGCCAGCGGATGCCATAGGAATCAATGGGAGTCTGACAGCAGCGAAAGCTTATGTTCGCTGCTGCCCGATATCCTATTGATTCCTATGGGAAATGTCTACACCTAACACCCTAACATGTACCCCGAGTCTTAACACCCCTAATCTGCCCCCCCCTACACTGCCGCCACCTAATTTATACGTATTAACCCCTAAACCGCTGCTCCCGGAGCTCACCACCACTCTAATAAACTTATTACCCCATAACCGGCGCTCCCGGACCCCGCTGCAACTAAATAAAGTTATTAACCCCTAAACCGCCGCTCCCAGACCCTGCCGCCACCTACATTATATTTATTAACCCCTAATCTGCCTCCCCTACACCGCTGCAACCTACATTATATTTATTAACCCCTAATCTGCCCCCCTACACCGCCGCCACTATATTAATTTTATTAACCACTAAACCTAACCCTAACCCTAACACAATATTATTTAAATTAATCTAAATAAATTTATTATTATTAACTAAATTATTCCTATTTAAAACTAAATACTTACCTATAAAATAAACCCTATCGCCTAGATTTAGAGTTTTGCAGCCAAGGGGGTGCGTTAGCTACGCATGCTTTTTTCTGGCCGCACCTTTTAAATACCGCTGGTATTTAGAGTTCACAGAATGGCAGGATTTTCAGTGCGTTAGGCTCCAAAAAGGGAGCGTAGAGCATAATTTAACGCCACTGCAACTCTAGATACCAGCGGTGCTTACGGACGCGGCCAGCCTCAAAAACGTGCTCATGCACGATTCCCCCATAGGAAACAATGGGGCTGTTTGAGCTGAAAAAAAAACTAACACCTGCAAAAAAGCCGCGTTCAGCTCCTAACGCAGCCCCATTGTTTCCTATGGGGAAACATTTCCTACGTCTGCACCTAACACCCTAACATGTACCCCGAGTCTAAACACCCCTAACCTTACACTTATTAACCCCTATTCTGCCGCCCCCGCTATTGCTGACACCTGCATATTTTTTTTAACCCCTAATCTGCCGCTCCGTAAACCGCCGCTACTTACATTATCCCTATGTACCCCTAATCTGCTGCCCCTAACACCGCTGACCCCTATATTATATTTATTAACCCCTAATCTGCCGCCCCCAATGTTGCCTCCACCTAACTACACTTATTAACCCCTAATCTGCCGACCGGACCTGAGCGCTACTATAATAAATGTATTAACCCCTAATCCGCCTCACTCCCACCTCAATAACCCTATAATAAATAGTATTAACCCCTAATCTGCCCTCCCTAACATTGCCGACACCTAACTTCAAGTATTAACCCCTAATCTGCCGATCGGAGCTCACCGCTACTCTAATAAATTTTTAAAACCCCTAAAGCTAATTCTAACCCTAACCCTAACACCCCCCTAAGTTAAATATTATTTTATTCTAACGAAATAAATTAACTCTTATTAAATAACTTATTCCTATTTAAAGCTAAATACTTACCTGTAAAATAAACCCTAATATAGCTACAATATAAATTATAATTACATTGTAGCTATTTTAGGATTAATATTTATTTTACAGGCAACTTTGTAATTATTTTAACCAGGTACAATAGCTATTAAATAGTTAATAACTATTTAATAGTTACCTAGTTAAAATAATTACAAAATTACCTGTAAAATAAATCCTAACCTAAGTTACAATTAATACCTACAATTATCTACAATTAAACCTAACACTACACTATCAATAAATTAATTAAATAAAATACCTACAATTATCTACAATTAAACCTAACACTACACTATCAATAAATAAATTAAATACAATTCCTACAAATAAATACAATTAAATAAACTAACTAAAGTACAAAAAATAAAAAAGAACTAAGTTACAAAAAATAAAAAAATATTTACAAACATTAGAAAAAAATTACAACAATTTTAAACTAATTACACCTACTCTAAGCCCCCTAATAAAATAACAAAGACCCCCAAAATAAAAAAATGCCCTACCGTATTCTAAATTACAAAAGTTCAAAGCTCTTTTACCTTACCAGCCCTTAAAAGGGCCCTTTGCGGGGCATGCCCCAAAAAATTCAGCTCTTTTGCCTGTAAAAAAAAACATACAATACCCCCCCAACATTACAACCCACCACCCACATACCCCTAATCTAACCCAAACCCCCCTTAAATAAACCTAACACTAAGCCCCTGAAGATCTTCCTACCTTATCTTCACCACGCCGGGTTCACCGATCGATCCAGAAGAGCTCCTCCGATGTCTTGATCCAAGCCCAAGCGGGGGGCTGAAGATGTCCATGATCCGACTGAAGTCTTCATCCAAGCGGGAGCTGAAGAGGTCCATGATCCGGCTGAAGTCTTCATCCAAGCGGGAGCTGAAGAGGTCCATGATCCGGATGAAGTCTTCATCCAAGCGGGAGCTGAAGAGGTCCATGATCCGGCTGAAGTCTTCTATCAAGCGGCATCTTCAATCTTCTTTCTTCCGGATCCATGTTCATCCCGCCGACGCGGAACATCCATCTTCACCGACGACTTCCCGACGAATGACGGTTCCTTTAAGGGACGTCATCCAAGATGGCGTCCCTCGAATTCCGATTGGCTGATAGGATTCTATCAGCCAATCGGAATTAAGGTAGGAAAATTCTGATTGGCTGATGGAATCAGCCAATCAGAATCAAGTTCAATCCGATTGGCTGATCCGATCAGCCAATCAGATTGAGCTTGCATTCTATTGGCTGTTCCGATCAGCCAATAGAATGCGAGCTCAATCTGATTGGCTGATCGGATCAGCCAATCGGATTGAACTTGATTCTGATTGGCTGATTCCATCAGCCAATCAGAATTTTCCTACCTTAATTCCGATTGGCTGATAGAATCCTATCAGCCAATCGGAATTCGAGGGACGCCATCTTGGATGACGTCCCTTAAAGGAACCATCATTCTTCAGTTGGACGTCGTCGGAAGAAGATTGATCCGCGCTGGAGGTCTTCACGATGGAGCCGTTCCTCATCGGATGAAGATAGAAGATGCTGCTTGGATCAAGATGGTTGCCGGTCTGGATCGCCTCTTCTTCCCGGATAGGATGAAGACTTTGGAGCCTCTTCTGGACCTCTTCAGCCGCAGGATTATGGATTGCCAGCTCCCGCTTGGGTTGGATGAAGATTTTGGAGCCAGGACCGATCGGTGATACCCGGTGAGGTGAAGATAAGGTAGGAAGATCTTCAGGGGCTTAGTGTTAGGTTTATTTAAGGGGGGTTTGGGTTAGATTAGGGGTATGTGGGTGGTGGGTTGTAATGTTGGGGGGGGGTATTGTATGTGTTTTTTTACAGGCAAAAGAGCTGAATTTCTTGGGGCATGCCCCGCAAAGGGCCCTGTTCAGGGCTGGTAAGGTAAAAGAGCTTTGAACTTTTGTAATTTAGAATAGGGTAGGGCATTTTTTTTATTTTGGGGGGCTTTGTAATTTCATTAGGGGGCTTAGAGTAGGTGTAATTAGTTTAAAATTGTTGTAATATTTTTCTAATGTTTGTAAATATTTTTTTATTTTTTGTACTTTAGTTAGTTTATTTAATTGTAGTTATTTGTAGGTATCGTATTTAATTAATCAATGTATTGATAGTGTAGTGTTAGGTTTAATTGTAGGTAATTGTAGGTATTTTATTTAATTTATTTATTGATAGTGTAGTGTTAGGTTTAATTGTAACTTAGGTTAGGATTTATTTTACAGGTAATTTTGTAATTATTTTAACTATTTTAGCTATTAAATAGTTCTTAACTATTTAATAGCTATTGTACCTGGTTAAAATAAATACAAAGTTACCTGTAAAATAAATATAAATCCTAAAATAGCTATAATATAATTATAATTTATATTGTAGCTATATTAGGGTTTATTTTACAGGTAAGTATTTAGCTTTAAATAGGAATAATTTATTTAATAAGAGTTAATTTATTTCGTTAGATTTAAATTATATTTAACTTAGGGGGGTGTTAGGGTTAGGGTTAGACTTAGGTTTAGGGGTTAAGAATTTTATTACAGTGGCGGCGGTGTAGGGGGGGGCAGGATAGGGGTTAATAAATTTATTATAGGTGGCGACGGTGTAGGGGGGCAGATTAGGGGTTAATAACTTTAATATAGGTTGTGGCGGGGTCCGGGAGTGGCGGTTCAGGGGTTAAACTATTTATTTTGTTGCGGCGAGGTCCTGGATCGGCAGGATAGGGGTTAATAACTTTATTATAGAGGGCGGCGGTATAGGGGGGGCAGGATAGGGGTTAATAGGTATAATGTAGGTTTAGGGGTTAATCCATTTGTTACAGTAGCGGCGAGATTCGGTCGGCAGATTAGGGGTTAATAATTGAAGTTAGGTGTCGGCGATGTTAGGGAGGGCAGATTAGGGGTTAATACTATTTATTATAGGGTTATTGAGGCGGGAGTGAGGCGGATTAGGGGTTAATAACTTTATTATAGTAGCGGTGCGGTCCGCTCGGCAGATTAGGGGTTAATAAGTGTAGGCAGGTGGAGGCGACGTTGAGGGGGGCAGATTAGGGGTTAATAAATATAATATAGGGGTCGGCGGTGTTAGGGGCAGCAGATTAGGGGTACATAAGGATAACATAGGTAGCGGCGCTTTGCGGTCGGCAGATTAGGGGTTAATTATTGTAGGTAGCTGGCGGCGACGTTGTGGGGGGCAGGTTAGGGGTTAATAAATATAATATAGGGGTCGGCGGTGTTAGGGGCAGCAGATTAGGGGTACATAAGTATAACGTAGGTGGCGGTCGGCAGATTAGGGGTTAAAAAAATGTAATAGAGTGGCGGCGATGTGGGGGGACCTCGGTTTAGGGGTGTATAGGTAGTTTATGGTTGTTAGTGTACTTTAGAGCACAGTAGTTAAGAGTTTTATAAACCGGCGTTAGCCCAGAAAGCTCTTAACTACTGACTTTTTCTGCGGCTGGAGTTTTGTCGTTAGATTTCTAACGCTCACTTCAGCCATGACTCTAAATACCGGAGTTAGAAAGATCCCATTGAAAAGATAGGATACGCAAATGACGTAAGGGGATCTGCGGTATGGAAAAGTCGCGGCTGGAAAGTGAGCGTTAGACCCTTTCCTGACTGACTCCAAATACCGGCGGTAGCCTAAAACCAGCGTTAGGAGCCTCTAACGCTGGTTTTCACGGCTACCGCCAAACTCTAAATCTAGGCCTAAGATAGCTACAATATAACTAATAGTTAAATTGTAGCTATTTTAGGATTTATTTTTATTTTACAGGCAACTTTGTATTTATTTTAACTAGGTACAATAGTTATTAAATAGTTATTCACTATTTAATAACTACCTAGTTAAAATAAATACAATAATACCTATAAAATAAATCCTAACCTAAGTTACAATTACACCTAACACTACAATTAAATAAATTAAATTAATTAACTACAATTACCTACAATTAAATACAATTAAATAAAATAAACTAAAGTACAAAAAAACAAACACTAAATTACAGAAAATAAAAAAATTACAAGAGTTTTAAACTAATTAAACCTAATCTAAGCCCCCTAATAAAATAAAAAAGCCCCCCCAAAATAATAAAATTCCCTACCCTATACTAAATTACAAATAGCCCTTAAAAGGGCCTTTTGCGGGGCATTGCCCCAAAGTAATCAGCTCTTTTACCTGTAAAAAAAGAAATACAACCCCCCAAACATTAAAACCCACCACCCACACACCCAACCCTACTCTAAAACCCACCCAAACCCCCCTTAAAAAAACCTAACACTACCCCCTGAAGATCACCCTACCTTGAGCCGTCTTCACCCAGCCGGGCACAAGTGGACCTCCAGAGGGGCAGAAGTCATCATCCGATTCGGGCAGAAGAGGGTAGAAGACTTAATCCAGGTGGCATTTTCTATCTTCATCCATCCGGAGCGGAGCGAGTCCATCTTCAATCCATCTGACGCGGAGCATCCTCTTCCATCGACGTCCTAACGAAGAATGAAGGTTCCTTTAAATGACGTCATCCAAGATGGTGTCCCTTGAATTCCGATTGGCTGATAGGATTCTATCAGCCAATCGGAATTAAGGTAGGAAAAATCCTATTGGCTGATGCAATCAGCCAATAGGATTGAGCTCACATTCTATTGGCTGATTGGAACAGCCAATAGAATGCGAGCTCAATCCTATTGGCTGATTGGATCAGCCAATAGGATTGAACTTCAATCCTATTGGCTGATTGCATCAGCCAAAAGGATTTTTCCTACCTTAATTCCGATTGGCTGATAGAATCCTATCAGCCAATCGGAATTCAAGGGACACCATCTTGGATGACGTCATTTAAAGGAATCTTCATTCTTCGTTAGGACGTCGATGGAAGAGGATGCTCCGCGTCAGATGGATTGAAGATGGACCCGCTCCGCTCCGGATGGATGAAGATAGAAGATGCCGCCTGGATGAAGTCTTCTGCCCATCTGGAGGTCCTCTTCTGCCCGGATCGGATGAAGACTTCTGCCCCTCTGGAGGTCCACTTGTGCCCGGCTGGGTGAAGACGTCTCAAGGTAGGGTGATCTTCAGGGGGTTAGTGTTAGGTTTTTTTAAGGGGGATTTGGGTGGGTTTTAGAGTAGGGTTGGGGGGTTGGGTGTGTGGGTGGTGGGTTGTAATGTTGGGGGGGGTTGTATTTCTTTTTTTACAGGTAAAAGAGCTGATTACTTTGGGGCAATTCCCCGCAAAAGGCCCTTTTAAGGGCTATTTGTAATCTTGTGTAGGGTAGGGAATTTTATTATTTTGGGGGCTTTTTTATTTTATTAGGGGGATTAGAGTAGGTGTAATTAGTTTAAAATTCTTGTATTTTTTTATTTTCTGTAATTTAGTGTTTTTTTTGTACTTTAGTTCGTTTTATTTAATTGTAGTTAATTTATTTAATTATTTTAATTATAGTGTAGTGTTAGGTGTAATTGTAACTTAGGTTAGGTTTTATTTTACAGGTAAATTTGTCTTTATTTTAACTAGGTAGTTATTAAATAGTAAATAACTATTTAATAACTATTGTACCTAGTTAAAATAAATACAAAGTTGCCTGTAAAATAAAAATAAATCCTAAAATAGCTACAATGTAATTATTAATTATATTGTAGCTATCTTAGGGTTTATTTTATAGGTAAGTATTTAGTTTTAAATAGGAATTATTTATTTAATTGTAGTAATTTTATTTAGATGTATTGAAATAATATTTAAGTTAGGGGGTGTTAGGGACCGGGTTAGTGTTAGACTTAGGTTTAGGGGTTAATATGTTTATTATAGTGGCGGCGGTGTAGGGGGGGCAGATTAGGGGTTAATAAATATAATGTAGGTGGCGGTGGGCTCCGGGAGCGGCGTTTTAGGGGTTAAACAATTTATTTAGTTACGGCGGGGTCCGGGATCGGCAGGATAGGGGTTAATAACTTTATGTAGTTGGCGGCGGTATAGGGGGCAGCAGATTAGGGGTTATTAGGTATAATGTAGGTGACGGCGGGATCCGGGAGCGGCGGCTTAGGGGTGAATATATTTATTATAGTTGCGGGGGGCTCCGGGAGCGGCGGTTTAGGGAGTAAAACTGTATTTTATAGTGTGGGTGCTTAGTGACAGTATAGCATGAAAGCTGCGAATAAGCCAAAGAGCAGCGAGATTGATGACTGTTAGTTAACAACAGTCCGCTGCTCATCGCACCGTACTTGGTGCGTGGCTTTTTGACAGCTTTCTTGATAAATTTGGCGAACGTATTCAGGTCCGTGGTGGCGATGTTAGGCGATCTTAGGCGAGCGTATTGGGGCCGTTGAATGCAGGTAAGTAGACAGCTTGATAAATAGAGGCCTAAGCATAAAAATAGGGTTGTGATGGTATGTGGTATTATGGCACTGGGTCTTGGGAATAAAAGTTTGAAGAACTCTGTACTAAACCACTTAATGCACCCAACCACTGAAGGTATCTGTACTAGACCACTAACTGTAACCAATCACTGCAGGTATCTGTACTAGACCGCTAAATGTAACCAATCATTGCAGGTATCTGTACTAGACCACTTACTGCACCCAACCACTGCAGGTATCTGTACTACACCACTTACTGCACCCAACCACTGCAGGTATCTGTACTAGACCATTAACTGTAACTAATCACTGCTTGTATCTGTGCTAGACCACCTACTGCACCCAATCACTGCTTCTATCTGTGCTAAACCACTTACTGCATCCAATCACTGCAGATATCTGTACTAGACCACTAACTGCACCCAATCTCTACTGGTATCTGTACTAGACAACTCACTGCACCCAATTACTGCTTGTATCTGTACTAGACCACTTACTGCAACCAATCACTGCAGGTATCTGTAATTGACCAATTACTGCTGGTATCTGTTCTAGAACACTTACTGCACCCAATCACTGCTGGTATCTGTACTAGACATCTCACTGCACCCAATTACTGCTGGCATCTGTTCTAGAACACTTACTGCACCCAATCACTGCTGGTATCTGTACTAGACATCTCACTGCACCCAATTACTGCTGGCATCTGTTCTAGAACACTTACTGCACCCAATCACTGCTGGTATCTGTACCAGACCACTAATTGCAACCAATTACTGCAGATATCTGTACTAGACCACTTACTGTACCCAGGCATTCCTTTTTACTAGACTATTCATCATAAACAGTCACTGTAACTGCCTGTAAAATGACTACCCACTACATCCAGTCTATGCAACTACCCTTTCTAATCTTCCCCCTGCTCCTAGGCCCAAATTACGTGTGGAATGCTAACAATTACGATCAAGCAAAAAGGTTTTTTCCACGGGTGTTTGCGCGCGTCTGGTTTAGTGCTCATATTACAAGTTGAAAGTAAACGTGATTGATTGAGCGCAATTGAAGTTAACGCTTGTTGGGTTAGCGTGTCCTAAGAGCTCTTGTTAACTGTTTTGGGAAACAAAAAAGTGTCACAAAACACATCAAAAATAAATTACAAAATACACTTACAATCATAATAACACAATCGAACATTGAGATACATATACATACATGTCTAAATCTGTATGGCCTAGATTTGGAGTTCGGCGGTAAAAGGGCTGCTAACGCTCCGCGGGCTTTTTTCTGGCCGCACCATAAATTTAACTCTGGTATCGAGAGTTTAATCAAATGCTGCGTTAGGCTCCAAAAAAGGAGCGTAGAGCATTTTTACCGCAAATGCAACTCTCGATACCAGAGTTGCTTACGGACGCGGCCGGCCTCAAAAACGTGCTCGTGCACGATTCCCCCATAGGAAACAATGGGGCTGTTTGAGCTGAAAAAAAACCTAACACCTGCAAAAAAGCAGCGTTCAGCTCCTAACGCAGCCCCATTGTTTCCTATGGGGAAACACTTCCTACGTCTGCACCTAACACCCTAACATGTACCCCGAGTCTAAACACCCCTAACCTTACACTTATTAACCCCTAATCTGCCGCCCCCGCTATCGCTGACCCCTGCATATTTTTTTAAACCCCTAATCTGCCGCTCCGTAAACCGCCGCCACCTACGTTATCCCTATGTACCCCTAATCTGCTACCCCTAACACCGCCGACCCCTAGATTATATTTATTAACCCCTAACCTGCCCCCCACAACGTCGCCGACACCTGCCTACACTTATTAACCCCTAATCTGCCGAGCGGACCTGAGCGCTACTATAATAAATGTATTAACCCCTAATCCGCCTCACTAACCCTATCATAAATAGTATTAACCCCTAATCTGCCCTCCCTAACATCGCCGACACCTAACTTCAATTATTAACCCCTAATCTGCCGACCGGAGCTCACCGCTATTCTAATAAATGTATTAACCCCTAAAGCTAAGTCTAACCCTAATACTAACACCCCCCTAAGTTAAATATAATTTTAATCTAACGAAATAAATTAACTCTTATTAAATAAATTATTCCTATTTAAAGCTAAATACTTACCTGTAAAATAAATCCTAATATAGCTACAATATAAATTATAATTATATTATAGCTATTTTAGGATTTATATTTATTTTACAGGCAACTTTGTAATTATTTTAACCAGGTACAATAGCTATTAAATAGTTAAGAACTATTTAATAGTTACCTAGTTAAAATAATAACAAATTTACCTGTAAAATAAATCCTAACCTAAGTTATAATTAAACCTAACACTACCCTATCAATAAAATAATTAAATAAACTACCTACAATTACCTACAATTAACCTAACACTACACTATCAATAAATGAATTAAACACAATTCCTACAAATAAATACAATTAAATAAACTAGCTAAAGTACAAAAAATAAAAAAGAACTAAGTTACAGAAAATAAAAAAATATTTACAAACATAAGAAAAATATTACAACAATTTTAAACTAATTACACCTACTCTAAGCCCCCTAATAAAATAACAAAGCCCCCCAAAATAAAAAATTCCCTACCCTATTCTAAATTAAAAAAGTTACAAGCTCTTTTACCTTACCAGCCCTGAACAGGGCCCTTTGCGGGGCATGCCCCAAGAATTTCAGCTCTTTTGCCTGTAAAAAAAAACATACAATACCCCCCCCCCAACATTACAACCCACCACCCACATACCCCTAATCTAACCCAAACCCCCTTAAAGAAACCTAACACTAAGCCCCTGAAGATCTTCCTACCTTGTCTTCACCATACCAGGTTCACCGATCCGTCCTGGCTCCAACATCTTCATCCAACCCAAGCGGGGGTTGGCGATCCATAATCCGGTCCAGAAGAGGCTCCAAAGTCTTCCTCCTATCCGGCAAGAAGAGGACATCCGGACCGGCAAACATCTTCTCCAAGCGGCATCTTCGATCTTCTTCCATCCGGAGCGAAGCGGCAGAATCCTGAAGACATCCAGCGCGGAACATCCATCCGGACCGACGACTGAACGACGAATGACTGTTCCTTTAAGGGACGTCATCCAAGATGGCGTCCCTCGAATTCCGATTGGCTGATAGGATTCTATCAGCCAATCGGAATTAAGGTAGGAATTTTCTGATTGGCTGATGGAATCAGCCAATCAGAATCTAGTTCAATCCGATTGGCCGATCCAATCAGCCAATCAGATTGAGCTCGCATTCTATTGGCTGATCGGAACAGCCAATAGAATGCGAGCTCAATCTGATTGGCTGATTGGATCAGCCAATCGGATTGAACTTGATTCTGATTGGCTGATTCCATCAGCCAATCAGAAAATTCCTACCTTAATTCCGATTGGCTGATAGAATCCTATCAGCCAATCGGAATTAGAGGGACGCCATCTTGGATGACGTCCCTTAAAGGAACAGTCATTCGTCGTTCAGTCGTCGGTCCGGATGGATGTTCCGCGCTGGATGTCTTCAGGATCCTGCCGCTTCGCTCCGGATGGAAGAAGATCGAAGATGCCGCTTGGAGAAGATGTTTGCCGGTCCGGATGTCCTCTTCTTGCCGGATAGGAGGAAGACTTTGGAGCCTCTTCTGGACCGGATTATGGATCGCCAACCCCCGCTTGGGTTGGATGAAGATGTTGGAGCCAGGACGGATCGGTGAACCTGGTATGGTGAAGACAAGGTAGGAAGATCTTCAGGGGCTTAGTGTTAGGTTTCTTTAAGGGGGTTTGGGTTAGATTAGGGGTATGTGGGTGGTGGGTTGTAATGTTGGGGGGGGGTATTGTATGTTTTTTTTTACAGGCAAAAGAGCTGAAATTCTTGGGGCATGCCCCGCAAAGGGCCCTGTTCAGGGCTGGTAAGGTAAAAGAGCTTGTAACTTTTTTAATTTAGAATAGGGTAGGGAATTTTTTATTTTGGGGGGCTTTGTTATTTTATTAGGGGGCTTAGAGTAGGTGTAATTAGTTTAAAATTGTTGTAATATTTTTCTTATGTTTGTAAATATTTTTTTATTTTCTGTAACTTAGTTCTTTTTTATTTTTTGTACTTTAGCTAGTTTATTTAATTGTATTTATTTGTAGGAATTGTGTTTAATTCATTTATTGATAGTGTAGTGTTAGGTTAATTGTAGGTAATTGTAGGTAGTTTATTTAATTATTTTATTGATAGGGTAGTGTTAGGTTTAATTATAACTTAGGTTAGGATTTATTTTACAGGTAAATGTGTTATTATTTTAACTAGGTAACTATTAAATAGTTCTTAACTATTTAATAGCTATTGTACCTGGTTAAAATAATTACAAAGTTGCCTGTAAAATAAATATTAATCCTAAAATAGCTATAATATAATTATAATTTATATTGTAGCTATATTAGGATTTATTTTACAGGTAAGTATTTAGCTTTAAATAGGAATAATTTATTTAATAAGAGTTAATTTATTTCGTTAGATTTAAATTATATTTAACTTAGGGGGGTGTTAGTGTTAGGGTTAGACTTAGCTTTAGGGGTTAATCAATTTATTAGAATAGCGGTGAGCTCCGGTCGGCAGATTAGGGGTTAATAATTGAAGTTAGGTGTCGGCGATGTTAGGGAGGGCAGATTAGGGGTTAATACTATTTATGATAGGGTTAGTGAGGCGGATTAGGGGTTAATACATTTATTATAGTAGCGCTCAGGTCCGCTCGGCAGATTAGGGGTTAATAAGTGTAGGCAGGTGTCGGCGACGTTGAGGGGGGCAGATTAGGGGTTAATAAATATAATATAGGGGTCGGCGATGTTAGGGGCAGCAGATTAGGGGTACATAGGGATAACGTAGGTGGCGGCGATTTGCGGTCGGAAGATTAGGGGTTAATTATTTTAAGTAGCTGGCGGCGACGTTGTGGGGGGCAAGTTAGGGGTTAATAAATGTAATACAGGGGTCGGCGGGGTTAGGGGCAGTAGATTAGGGGTACATAAATATAACGTAGGTGGCGGTCGGCAGATTAGGGGTTAAAAAATTTAATCGAGTGGCGGCGGTGTGGGGGGACCTCGGTTTAGGGGTACATAGGTAGTTTATGGGTGTTAGTGTACTTTAGGGTACAGTAGTTAAGAGCTTTATAAACCGGCGTTAGCCAGAAAGCTCTTAACTCCTGCTATTTTCAGGCGGCTGGAATCTTGTCGTTAGAGCTCTAACGCTCACTTCAGAAACGACTCTAAATACCAGCGTTAGGAAGATCCCATTGAAAAGATAGGCTACGCAAATGGCGTAGGGGGATCTGCGGTATGGAAAAGTCGCGGCTGAAAAGTGAGCGTTAGACCCTTTAATCACTGACTCCAAATACCAGCGGGCGGCCAAAACCAGCGTTAGGAGCCTCTAACGCTGGTTTTGACGGCTACCGCCGAACTCCAAATCTAGGCCTATATGTATATATATATATATATATATATATATATATATATATATGTTTATATGTATGTACATATGTATTAATTTATTTATATATATACCGTATTGTTCCGCATATAGGTCGCACTTTTTTCCCTTGATCTGTAGCTTTAAATTTGCAGTGCGGCCTATATGCGGGGCGCGGCCTATAATCGGGTGCTTTTCGGCTAAATCGTACATGCGCAGTATGGCCGAACTTCCGGTGCACCCTGTGGCCTTATGGGTAATGTAGTCCGCCGGAGTTGGGTGGTTTTGCGAGAGGGACGATAGTTGGTAGGTTTGGCAGGACACTCATATGCATTAGCCACCGCTGTGAAGATGCAGTAATGCTGAGAACAGACAAATGAATGAGGAGGGATGAAGTGGGCAGAGCACAAGGGACATGTGAGTCAGTTGCGATACTGATATTTTCTGGTAAGAAACAGTTTTGTTTTTTTTGCCCTCACATCATACCTGCTAAAATAAATAAAAAATTGCTTTAATACGATATGTTAAAATAAAACAAAGGAAACATGCTGTACTCCTTAGTGCTGATGATTTCAAATGGGAAAAAAGCCTTTATTCAACCATTAAAGCTGTAATGGCTGAATAAAGGTTTTTTCACATTTGAAATTACGGTATTAAGGAGTGCAGCATCTTTCCTTTGTTATATTCTATACTCTTGGGAAAGTGGAAAAGGATCCCCTGGGAGCTAGCACCCTGCATTGGCCCTCATTGCTTGCACATTTGGGAATCCAGGTCTCAATCACTTGCAAACTTTGCAGCTTGTGCAACTAATGTGCATATTTTCTTTAAAATTACATTTCTTCAAAATGGCACCAAACTTTAAGGGTGCGGCCTATAATCAGGTGCGGCCTATATTCGGCACAATATGGTATTTAGAGACATACTGTAAATATATATAGTTTTAAATAATAATAATATATAGAAATACATATTTTAAAATAAAAATACCTTTTCTTCTATGTGAAGAACATTGGAATGTAAAGTATTCGTAACTCATTTCAGGCTTAGTGCTGGTAGTTCGTTCCTGATAGTGCACTTCTATCTGAGTGTATTAAAGGGATACTAAAACAACAATTTTTCATTAATTATTATTATTTAAGCAACTTTCTAATTTCATCAAATTTTCTTTGTTGTCTTGCTATCCGGCTTGGCGTCAACTGGCCCGCACGGCTATTGGCTAAGAGGTAAAAAACGTCACCTCACTGCAAAATATTGTTCTGCCATGGGCTGCCTGAGGAGCTCAGTGCGGTGAAAGCTTCGAACAAAAAAAGGAACTTTCAGCATGAAGTATTTTAAAATTCATGTCTGAAAGTCCCTTTTATTTGCTCCACTGGTAATTCCTAGCGTTTTACAAATGCTAGGATTCACTATCACTTTAAGGGGCCTATTTATAAAAGTGTCAACCAAAAATACGCTGGAATTCCGCATCATAATTGTTGCGAGATTGATGCAACCTAGTTATCAAAGCCTCAAGATCGGCAAATGTTGAAATTTGTGACGTAACATACAATCCCGCAATCTAAATCTGACTCAGATCGATGTTTATGTCATTACAGATGTTACGAATACACATTCGGCTCTATTTGAAACTTTTTCCCATTTATCAAACTTTTAACAGGTACGCTCGCGTCTTTTCCGACACAGCGTACCTGGTTTTCTGCCACCCTTGAGGCCGCGAATGCCATAGAAATCAATGGGAGTATGAAAGCCCCGAAAGCTTATGTTCGATGCTGCAAGAGAATGAAGCATATTTTATTGATTTCTATGGTAGAAAAAAAGTTAAGTTTACACCTAACACCCTAACATAAACCCTGAGTCTAAACACCCCTAATCTGCCGCCCCCGACATCACCACCACCTACATAATGTTACTAACCCCTATTCCGCCGCTCCTCGCCACCGCCGCCACTAAATAAACTTATTAACGCCTAAACCTCTGGCCTCCCACATCACCACCACTAACTAAACTGTCAGCCCCCCACATTGAAAAAAACTAAATTAAGCTATTAACCCCTAAACCTAACAACCCCTTATCTTTAAATTACAACATCCATATCTTCAAATAAATTAAAACTTACATGTAGAATTAAAATAAACTAATTTTAAACTATTAATTAATCTACCCTAACTATTATACTACAATTAAATTAAACTACCAATTAAATAAACTAAATTACATATTAAAAAACCTAACCCTACTAAAATTATTTAAATATACAATTAAATATTATTACAAAGTCCTAAATTACAAAAAAACAAAAAACAAAACTAAGTTACAAAAAACAAACAAACACTAAATTACGAAAAAAAACAAACCAAATTATTAAAAATATTTTGTTTACACCTAAATTAATAGCCCTATCAAAATAAAAAAGCCCCCCGCCTTAAATATAAAAAACCCTAGCCTACAATAAACTATGGATGGATTTTACAAGTGGGACTTCAAGAACTGTAAGTGGATCGTCGGGAGTTAGTGTTAGGTTTTTTTAAGGTTTTTTTGGGTGGGTTTTATTTTTAGATTAGGGTCTGGGCAGTAAAATAGCTAAATGCCCCTTTAAGGACAATGCCCATACAAATGCCCTTTTCAGGGCAATGGGTAGCTTAGGTTATTTTAGATAGTTTTTTTTATTTGGGGGCTTGGTTGGGTGGTGGGTTTTACTGTTGGGGGTGTTTGTATTTTTTTTGCCAGGTAAAAAAGCTAATATCTTTGGGGCAATGCCCCACAAAAGGCCCTTTTAAGGGCCATTGGTAGTTTATTGTAGGCTAGGTTTTTATTTTTATTTTTATAGGGCTATTAGATTAGGAGTACATTTTTTTTGTTGATAATTTGGTTTGTTATTTTTTGTAATTAGTGTTTGCTTTTTTGTAACAGTTTTTTTTGTAATTTAGGACTTTGTAATAATGTTTAATTGTATATTTAAATAATTTTAGTAGGGTTAGTTTTTTTTAATATGTAATTTAGTTTATTTAATTGGTAGTTTAATTTAATTGTAGTATAATAGTTAGGGTAGGTTAATTAATAGTTTAAAATTAGTTTATTTTAATTTTACAGGTAAGTTTAAATTTATTTGAAGATAGGGATGTTGTAATTTTAATTTAAAGTTAAGGGGTTAGGTTTAGGGGTAATAGCTTAATTTAGTTTTTTGCGATGTGGGGGTCTGACAGTTTAGGGGTTAATGGGTTTAGTTAGTGGTGGTGATGTGGGAGGCCAGAGGTTTAGGGGTTAATAAGATTATTTAGTGGTGTCAGCGTCGGGGAGCGGCAGGATAGGGGTTAATAACTTTATTTAGGTTGCAGCGATGTCGGGGAACGACGGGATAGGGGTTAAACATTTTAGTATAGTGGCGGCATTTAGTGAAATGGTATAAATAAAGTTGGGAAAAAGCCGAATAGACGCAAGATCGTTGACTGCTAGTTAACAACAGTCCGATGCTCATCGCCCCATACTTGGTGCACGTGTTTTTGACATCTATTTTTATAAATAAGGAGAGCATATTGAGATCCGCGGCCGCAATGTTTGTGGATGTTAGACGAGCGTATTGATGCCGGCGAATGCAACATAGTTGACACTTTGATAAATATGCCCCTAAGTCTCCATAAGGGAGAAAGGGCAACCAGATGTGGACTCCTTGCTCAGTGTGCCTAGAATAATATGGCTACACCTCACTGATGAGGCCCAATGAAGGCCGAAACGGTCAACTGGAGTTGCTTGGTATTTCGGACCTGGACTGATCTTAATAGGTGGGATCAGACTGATATACTACAGTAAAGTTCTACTCTGTGAAAAGCATTACTGGGCTAAAAAGAGTCTGCACCCAGGTGGGAAATTGCAATAGAACAGGCTAATAAGTTATTGAGCTGTTCGTTCCTGAGAGTCTTTCTGTGAGTGTATATATATACGTATGTGTGTGAAATATTCATATATATATATATATATATATATATATATTTTTTTTTTTTTAAATATATATAGAAATATAAATTTTAAAATAAAAAGTGTCTATTTAAAAAATAAGTCTATGTGAAGAGCATTGGAATGTAAAGTATCTGTAACTCACTTCGGGTTTAGTGCATTTTGTCTAATGTGGTGTCTGGTTAGTGCACCCCATAGAAGTCTATGGGAATGAGAAGTTAGCACGCTATCCAAAGTTTTGAAGTTAGCATGCATCGGACTGTCGCTCATGCACTAACTTTTTACTTTCAACTTGAAATACGCACGCTAACCCAGCTGCAGTTATTTATTTAGCTTGCCACTTGTAATCTGGCCCCCAAGGTTTAAAAAGGACAAAAGTAAAAATGTCACTAGATTGCTGGCCTAGAGATACCTACTTAAAGGGACAGTAAAGTAAAAATTAAACTTAATGGGCCATTAAATATAGAAATATGAACAAATATGTAATAAAAATACCACAAATTAGCACTTATTCTGAATTTTAAATGAGCAGTATAGTTTTTTTAAATGACAAATTTAATTTTTTTCTTCAATTTGCTTGCCGTTGACTCATATACGTGTACACTGTGATCTCTTGCACATGCTCAGTAGGAGTTGGTGCCACACAAAGTGTGCATATTAAAAGAGTGGCCTATTTTTGGTTCAGCACCTGGGTAGCGCTTGCTGATTGGTAGAGCTAAATGTAGTCACCAATCAGCAAGCACTACCCAGAGTGCTGAACCAAAGATAATCTGGCTCCTAATTCTTTCTTTTTCAAATAGATAGCAAGAGAACTAATAAAAAATTGACAATAGGAGTAAATTAGAAAGTTGCTTAAAATTATATGCTCTATCTGAATCATGAAAGAGAAAAATTTGGGCTTAGTATCCCTTTAAATCATGTCTATTTTTTCTTTGGTACATATATGGGGATGTTTTTCCTGCCTAACGTTATGTGCTCTCCCTACAGCTCTGTTTGTGTATCCACTGAATGAGCATACTGTGGTGGTCGGCTTTGAGGCTGTGATTTGCCGGCGCATTGTCACCGTCCAGATAAAGGACAAAGCCAAAATGGACGAGTCTTACTACGATTACTGCAGCATGGCCAGTGGAAGATTCCCTGAAGGTAATTTTGAGGTTTTCTTCATTTGATGCAACTCACCAGTTAACTGTTTGCTGCAAACTTGACTGAACCTAACAGCCAATGCGGAAGCCGCACGTCATGATTTGCTGTCAATTATTTAACCAGAGACCAGTGCTTCTTCCAATTAGTATTAGATACTTTATAATCTAATCTAATTCAAAATGCCTCCATTTTTTTTACTTCCCATGGATGTATTTTCAGAATAAATATGGCAATATATTATTTACTATTTCAAATATATCATTCATGCCAAATTCGGAATAATACATATGATGCCAAATGTTCAAAACCATATTACAATATTTAGTTATAAACTATAAAAATAGCATATAGAGGGTTAGATTTGACGTTAATGTAAACCCCCACTATTTTACAGTGCACTGTCCCTTTAAATAACTATATGTATGTTGTATGTATTTTCTTTATAAGTTGCTTTATTTATTTTTATTTTACTTTCATGTGCCTTTATTAAGGATAATTTATTTTCCGATATAGCTATAAATGGCATCAAAACTTTCGAATAAATTGTATACATTTCTGAAATATATACTAATTGTGTTATCATTCATAAAATCTTCAACAAATGCTAGATGTTGAGTCTGATAATGCAGAACAGTATTAATACAAGACACATCTAGACTAATTACAAATACAAGATTGAACTGATGTGGATACACAAATGAAATAGTGAATTGCGCTTCTGCTTGAGATGGTCTGTTGCTTTTTAATTTGAATAGGTTGTTTCGTAGCACATGTTTTAGTGTTAAAAAAGTAATTACTATTTGCTAATCAATTAACAGATGTGAGTTTATGGATAAAATGAGATTTAAAATAAATATCTATTAGCAAATAATTGCAGCATGCACTCTGAAAAATATAGCAATGAGACAGCAATACAGAAAATCTAAAAATACTTATGTGAGAGAACATAAAATGAATAAAATGTTTTTATTTAAACTTTATCGTGTTCAACAATAGAATTAACGGAACATAAGAACTAATATGGCTTGCATCTAACAAAGCTTGACACGAAATCGGTACCAACAGAGTAAAATATTGGAATATTAAATGAGAATGATGAACCATTTGGGTAATGATCTGTAACTAAACTATCTGACATAAAGACAGCTCTTAAAGGGGCACTGTTTGTGAGGATCAGGGGATGGGAGGTGTCAGGTGGGAGGCTAATCTCTAAACTACAGCTAAATAAAACCTTACAAGCTACCTGATAACTCCTTCACTGCTGGGAATTTCAGAAATGTGGTACGCAGCTGCAATTAGAGGCCTTCAAATTGCCAAAAACAATAGCAGTCATATATGTATGCCGTTTCTGAACAAAAGGGATCCCAGAGAACCTTTTTCAACCATTTTTTGTGACTGCAGTAGTTGTGTGTAAATAATTTCAGTGAGAAACCCAAAGTTTGTGAAAAAGTTAAAGATTTTTTATATGAATGTATTTGGCGGCGAAATGGTAGCATGAAATATACCAAAATGGGCCTAGATCAATACCTTGGATTATCTACTAAAAAATAGGTAAATAAAAAAAATAAAAGGCTTTATTTCTGTTTAAAATTAGTTAAGTGATCATCTATGTTTTGTCTTCTGCTCGTGCCTTAATATCTATAGTTGCGTGAGGTGCCCCGTACATGATATCTCGCATGTGAACCACTCGCAACTTAGAAAAACAATAATTAACTGCAATTCATAGCAAACACGCTTGCGAAAGTGTTTATGTAAATATAAATGTTTGCAATTAAACAATATTTGCACGTCTGTCTTGTAGTAGCTGGATAAAGATGCTTCCGGTGGCTGGCCGTGGGTGTTCTAGAAACATTTGTGGGTCTTTTTACATAGACTTAGGCCCCGTAAGTAGAATTCATAAGGACTTTATTGCCCCGTGAAGTATTTAGTATCATTGGGGCATTTTGCTATTTTAAAGCAGGGGATTCTATTTTTCTTTTTCTTTTATTTATTTGTTAGAGTAGACTGTTTTATAGAGGGAGCTTTTTTTTTTTTTACTTGGCTTGATCTGTAAGGTTTTAATTAGACGTGTGCATTCAGATCCTTCGTAAGTATACAAATGTGGAAGAAGGCGGCCACCCGTTGCCTTTGGCTCTTTAATACTTGTGAAAGTTCAACACACTAAGCTCTGGATTTTCACAAGAATAAATCCGGCTCTGAAAAGAGCCGAATGCTACAAGTGGTCACCTTCTTCCGGGGCACACGTTTTGTTTTAATGGGGTTTTTCTGCTGCTGCAGCTTTTACAGTGGACTTTGTTCTATGTGCCCAGAAGTAAACGGTAACAAGCTAGATCTGGCTCTATTGTCATAAGGGGCAGGTACAAATCTTTACTAATGTCAACGTTTTTGCCATATTGCAGAAAGTTGTTTCCATGAGATATTAGTTTAATTTAACCAGTTTTATTGAATCTAGGCCAATGACATAAAGTACTTATCAGCCAATCAGCATTAGTAGGAAGTGACTAATAACCAATGATTACTAGGGAGTGCCTAACAACCAAACAAGTTTGCCTAACAACCAGTTAGCATTAGTAGGGAGCAACCAATGCTGATTACTAGGGAGTGCCTAACAACCAAACGGGTTTGCCTAACAACCAGTTAGCTTTATTAGGGAACCGGACAACCAATGATGATTACTATGGAATGCCTAAGAAACAAATGAGTGCCTAAAAAACAGTTAGCATTAGTAGGGAACAACCAATGATGATTACAAAGGGAGGGCATAACAACCAGTTTGCTTTACTAGGGAACAACCAATGATGATTACTAGGGAGTGCCTAACAACCAGTTAGTTTTAATAGGGAACAACCAATGATGATTACTAGAGAGGGCCTAACAACCAGTTAGCTTTAGTAGGGAACAACCAATGATGTTTACTAGGGAGTGCATAACAACCAGTTAGCATTAGTAGGGAAAAAAAACAATGATGATTACTAGGGAGTGCCTAACAACCAAATGAGTGCCTAACAATCAGTTAGCATTAGTAGGGAACAACCAATGATGATTACTAGGGAGGACCTAACAACCAAACAAGTGCCTAACAACCAGTTAGCTTTAGTAGGAAATAAACAATGATCATTACTAGGGACTGCCTAACAACCACATGAGTGCCTAACAACCAGTTTGCATTAGTAGGGAACAACCAATGATGATTACTAGGGAGGGCCTAACAACCACATGAGAGCCTAAAAACCAGTTAGCTTTAGTAGCGAACAACCAATGATTATTACTAAGGACTGCCTATCAACCAGTTAGCTTTAGTAGGGAACAACCAATAATGATTACTAAGGACTGCCTAACAACCAGTTTGCTTTAGTAGGGAACAACCAATGATGATTACTAGGGAGTGCCTAACAACAAGTTAGCATTAGTAGGGAAAAAACAATAATGATTAATAGGGAGTGCCTAACAACCACATGAGTGCCTAACAACCAGTTTGCATTAGTAGGGAACAACCAATGATGATTACTAGAGAGGGCCTAACAACCAAATGAGAGCCTAACAACCAGTTAGCTTTAGTAGGGAACAACCAATTATGATTACTAAGGACTGCCTAACAACCAGTTAGCTTTAGTAGGGAACAACCAATGATGATTACTAGGGAGTACCTAACAACCAAATGAGTGCCTAACAACCAGTTAGCATTAGTAAGGAACAACCAATGATACTAGGGAATGCCTAACAACCAGTTAGCTTTAGTAGAGAACAACCAATGATGATTACTAGGGAGTACCTAACAACCAAATTAGTGCCTAACAACCAGTTAGCATTAGTAGGGAACAACCAATGATGATTACTAGGGAGGGTTAACAACCAGTTAGCTGTAGTAAGGAGCAACCAATGATGATTACTAGGGAGGGCTAACAACCAGTTAGCTTTAGTAGGGAACAACCAATGATGATTACTAGGGAGGGCTAACAACCAGTTAGCTTTAGTAGGGAACAACCAATGATGATTAATAGGGAGGGCCGAACAACCAAATGAGTGCCCAACAACCAGTTAGCTTTAGTAGGTAAAAACCAATGATAATTACTAGGGAGGGCTAACAACCAGTTGTAAAAACAAAAAAAACCCATAAATAAATAAAATACAGGTTTAAATGCTTGTTTGAGTCACTGACTGATTTTTTTTATCTTTTTGATGAAAATAGCAAATTCTTCCATAATTAAAAATAAATAAGTACATAAATAAAAATCTCATTGTATGCCAAATTAAAGAGACACAAAAGTGCAAAAAAGAAAACATGCTAATATGTTTACATTTTATAATTACACTATTGCTTTTATATAATTGTGTACTTAACCCTTGCAAAGTATTTCTACATACAGCTAAATTCAGCTCCATAGCAGTACTGCACTACTGGTACTTAGCTGAACACACCTGGTGAGTCAATGACACAATACCTATGTGTATGTTGCCACCAATCAGCAGCTAGCTCTCAGTAGTGCACTGCTGCTCCTGAGCCTACCTACATATGTTTTTCAACAAAGGCTACCAAAAGATCAAAACAGAAGCAAACTGAAACTTACATGCTCAGTCTGAATCATGAATTCATTTTGTGTTTCATCTCTCTTTAAAGGGACATGAAACTCACAATTTAACTTTCTAATTTACTCCTTTATTTTCATTTATTTTTGTGCTCTTGGTATCCTTATTTGAAAAAGAAGGAATGAAAGCTTAGGAGATGGCCCTTTATTGGTTCAGCAACCTGAATAGCGCTTGCTAATTGGTGGTTACATTTAGCCACCAATCAGCAAGCACAACCCAGGTGCTGAACCTCCAAAGCTTTCATTCCTGGTTTTCAAAATAAAGATACCAAGAAAACGAAGAAAAATTCATAATAGGAGTAAATTAGAAAGTTCCTTAAAATTGCATGATCTATCTGAATCACGAAAGAACAAATTTGGGTTTAGTATCCCTTTAATTAAAGGGACACTGTACCCAAACTTTTTCTTTCGTGATTCAGATTGAGCATGACATTTTAAGCAACTTTCTAATTTATTCCTATTATCAAATTTTCTTCATTCTCTTGGTATGTTTATTTGAAATGCAAGAATGTAAGTTTAGATGCCGGCCCATTTTTGGTGAACAACCTGGGTTGTCCTTGCTGATTGGTGGATAAATTCATACACCAATAAAAAAGTGCTGTCTAAAGTACTGATACCAAAAAAAAGCTTAGATGCCTTCTTTTTCAAATATTGATAGCAAGAGAACGAAGAAAAATTGATAATAGGAGTAAATTAGAAAGTTGCTAAAAATTGCATGCTCTTTCTGAATTACAAAAGAAAAAATTTGGGTACAGTGTCCCTTTAAATTAATAGCTACAATTTGTTGTAAACCTGTATTCTGTAACTAAATGTGTTTTTGCGTTGCAGGGAGGATTCTGCTTGATGAGGACTTGGAGAGAATTATCTTTGTGGCCAATCTTGGAGTAGTCCCTGCTCAGGAGAGTGTCTCTGTACTGATCAGTACATCTTCGGAGCTGCCTACCCTCTCCAGTGGCGCTGTCCGTGTGCTTCTCCCGCCAGTGTGCGTCCCAAGAGTGTCCCACGGCACCTCTGAAAACAGCCTCACGTCTGTGTCGCCCCTGAGACTGTAAGGACATATGCACTATGCAGAAATAACATAAGTTTAACCTCACAAGATAATTCCCCATAAATATTTAATTATGTTTAGTAAAAAAAAATCTTGTAGTATATTTTTATTATTTATTTTCCTGTAATTGCCTGAAAATTATGCTTTGTACATTATTATCCTCACTGAGGGTGTAGTGAATTCTTTGAAATTCAGAACTGTGACCTTGCACTATTATAGTGATTGGTTGATCCGTTTAGGAACTCACTTAGTAAAAAAAAAATGTTTTACATTTTTTGTGGTAATTGTCTGAAAATTGAGCTTTGTATATTATCCTCACAAAGGTTGCAGTGCATTCTGTGAAATTCAGAACTGTGACTCTGCAACATTAACGTGAATGTTTGATCCATGTAGGAAATCATTGAAATATATACTTAAAGGGACACTGAACCCAAATTGTTTCTTTCATGATTCAGATAGAGCAGCAATTTTAAGTAATTTCATAATTTACTCCTATTATCAATTTTTCTTCGTTCTCTTGGTAATCTTTATTTCAAAAAGCAGGAATGTAACGCTTAGGAGTCGGCCCATCTTTGGTTCAGCACCTGGGTAGCGCTTGCTGATTGGTGGCTAAATGTAGCCACCAATCAGCAAGCGCTACCCAGGTTCTGAATCAAAAAGGGTCCGCCTTGTAAGCTTACATTCCTGCTTTTCCAACTAAAGATTCCAAATTAGGAAGAAAAATTGATAGCGTATCCTGTCTGCATTTATCGATGTGCAGCGGACATGATACGCTACTTCGTATCATTTCCGCTCGCACATTGATAAATAAAGTCCTATAACTTTGCACTTATTTTGTCACTATTTAAACAGCTAATGGAACTTTAAAAATACATCTACATGTTATTCTCAGACTAATCTATTCTGTGAATGTATCATTCTATCTAGCATTTGTTTAGTGTTTTATGTCCCTTTAAAGGGATGTGAATAACAGGTTCTATTTCAGTTTGCCTCTAGACACAGACATTCAGTAAAATGCACTACTTTATTCCTCGTGTCGATCAAATATTCACTCTCAAAAGAACAATTTCAAAATCCCTTGTAACTATGGGACATATCTATCAAGCTCTGAACGGAGCCTGCAGGCTCGCCAGAAACAGCAGCGGTCTAAAGAGATCGCCAGAATTCAACCCGATCGAGTACGATTGGTTGATTGACACCCCCTGCTGGCGGCCACAAATCTGCAGGGGGCGGCGTTGCACCAGCAACTCACAAGAGCTGCTGGTGCAATGCTGAATACGGAGAGCGTATTGCTCACCTCATTCAGCGAGGTCTGGCGGACCTGATCTGCACTGTCGGATCAGGTCCAACAGACCTTTGATAAATATCCCCCTATGTCTAAAATGTATTCTACTTCTAAGGGACAGTAAACACTTTGATATGTTGATACAAAATGTTTAATTATATGTAGTAAAACAATGTTGCAATATACTTTTATTATTTATTTTGATCCCTCCTTTCTTATAATTTAAGTCTGAAAATGATGTGTTTTCCAATTCTGACAGCTACTACTTATCTGTCCGTAATTGGCTTGAAATGACCAGATAAAAACTGCAAAACAATTAAAATGTTGCTAACATAATGATAGTGCCTATTCCAGTAACACTTTCTGATTGGCTCCTCTAAATAAGGCAATTGGTCAGGAGTTTGGCTGTTGAAAAACAATTGCAGCAAACAAGATTAATGCATTAAAAAGATTTTCAGACTTACCCGCTATGTTAATTTATTGCAAGACTGCACAAACATATTGGCCCAGATTACAAGTGGCGAGTTAAATATTTTTTTTTGCTTGCGCACTAACTTAACATTGAAAGCAAAAACTTGTAAAAGTAAAGTAAAAAGTGCACAAGTGAAATCTGATGCTCACTAACTTCAGGACATTGGATATCACAATCTTGTTAAATTCTTCTCCCCATACACTTCAATGGAGCGCACTGATAATAAAAACGTATTGCTTGCGTGCTATCTCGACACTGTGGTAGACCTACAGCGCTAAACCCAAAGGTAGTTATAAATATTTCACATTCCAATGTTCTTCACATAGAAGAAATTGGTCTTTTTATGTTTAAATATATATTTCCATAAGCATCTGATTATTTTTTTTGTAAAAAATATATCTATACCTGTATATACAGTGTGTATATATATATATATACTGTATATATATATATATATATATATATATATATACACGTTGATTGGAGAATACGTTGACGGATTTGCATATATACAGATATAGATATAATTATATGAATATATAAAGATGTAGATATATATATATAGGGATACAAAACCCATTTTTGTTCTTTCATTATTCAGATAGAGCATGCAATTATAAGCAACTTTCTAATTTATTCCTATTATCTATTTTTCTTTATTCTCTTGCTATCTCTATTTGAAAAAGCAGGAATGGAAGGTTAAGAGCCAGCCCATTTTTGGTTCAGCACCTTGGTAGAGCTTGCTGATTGGTTTGCTACATTTAGTAACCAATCAGCAAGAGCTACCTAGGTGCTGAAATAAAAATGGGCCGGATCTTAAGCTTACATTCTTGCTTGTTCAAATAAAAATAGCATGAGAATAAAGAAAAAATTATAATAGGAGTAAATTAGAAAGTTGCTTGAAATATTACAACTGAATAAATATAAATTTTCATGTTTAAATCTCTCTCTCTCTCTCTCTCTCTCTCTCTCTCTCTCTTTTTGTAAATATCTTATTATAACTTTTCATGTGACAACCCTGAAGAAATGACACTTTGCTACAATGTAAAGTAGCGAGTGTACAGCCTGTATAACAGTGTAAATTTGCTGTCCCCTCAAAAAAACTCAGCACACAGCCATTAATGTCTAAACCGTTGGCAACAAAAGTGAGTACACCCGTAATTATTATATGGCGGATGGACATGATTCACTGTAGCGAATCATTTCCGCCTGACATCGATAAATGCTGACAGCATACGCTGTCAGCATTTATCATTGCACAAGCATTTTTTGTGAAATGCTTGTGCAATGCCGCACCCTGCACATTTGTGGACAATCGGCCGCTAGCAGGGAGTGTCAATTTTCCCGATCGTATCTTACCACCGCTGCTTCTTAACTCCTGAATGAGCAGCATCTGCTGCTTAATAAATCGCCCCCTCGGTCTTCAGTCGTGCTAACCGAACAAGCTCAAATTTTGTTTGTGTTCAAGAGCACCCTTTTACTTTCAACTTGTAATATGCACACTATAATCACGTTTGTAATGCGTCCATCGGTGTCGCCAGTTGCGCACGCATCCTCAAAGGAACGCCAAAATAATGTAAGATTCCACCTGGACCGCAAGTGGATTCTTTCACCACCCTGCCATTTTCGGAATCCACCTGGATGCAGCGTAGGCAAATAACGAAAAAAACACGTAGCTAACCGCCCGCAAAAAATAAATAAAAAACACGTAACCGCCCGCATGAAGTATAACAAAAAAAAACTAACTTCCCGCATGAAGTATTAACAAACACTGAAACCGCCAACCCTCACATCGCAAAATAATAAAGTAATTAACCCCTAATCTGCAAATAACATAATTAAAATATTAACCCCTTAACCACCAACCCCCCACATCTCAAGAAACCTAATTAACCCCTAAACCACCAAACCCCCACATTGCATAAAAAAACCTTATTAACCTATTAACCTCTAAACCACCAACCCCCCACAATGTAAATAACTAATTTAATTACTAACCTAACACCCCCATTAAATTACAAAAAAAAATAATCTAAAATTACAAAAAATAAAAAACTCTAAAATTACAGAACAAAATAAACAAAATTATATATATATATATATATATATATATGTATAGAGTTAAGTAGAATGTTACCACTCAGTGTCAGTGAGTAGAAACAAGCGTTACTCTAGTAAATGCGCTAGTCAGAGGTATGAAGATCTTATAGAGCAGCTATTCTAGTGCAGTGAAGGAGTAATAGATACCCTTACCAAAAGTTACCTCAATCCTATGAGGTAAGTTTGCCGCATTGGAGGATGTATTTGGTGGTTTGATGAATCCTAGATACTCTGATCTGTGTAGTTTCGCTGCCTCTTGGAGTAGAATGGGATGTAGGTCCCCTTTGTGCTGGTTTCTTTAGGAAACTTCCTGTATTTGTTGCCTCTTGGAGCTTGGTTTTCTTGTCTTGGTATGAACTTTCTTGTCCAGATATATACTTGTTGGCTTCCTAGTGATCCAGTCTGTTTCAAAGAACAGTGCGGTGATCATTAGACAAACGCCGCAATCACTGAAACCAGCACAAAGGGGACCTACATCCCATTCTACTCCAAGAGGCAGCGAAACTACACAGATCAGAGTATCTAGGATTCATCAAACCACCAGATACACCTTCCAATGCGGCAAACTTACCTCATAGGATTGAGGTAACTTTTGGTAAGGGTATCTATTACTCCTTCACTGCACTAGGATCTCAATATCTTATCTAAGACTTTAATATACATGCGTATATCCATATAATTTTTTCCTTTTTTCTTTGCCAACCAATACTGCTGAGACTCTAATATATACAGTTTTTAAGAATATCTATAAGCGCTGTTTACCCTTTGATACATACATATATATATATATATATATATATATATATAAATAAATTAAGCCTAACCCCTATGAAAATAAAAAAGCCCCCTAAACTACTAATAGCTCTTAAAAGGGCCTTTTGTAGGGCATTGCCCTAAGTTAAACAGCTCTTTTACATTTAAAAATTACTAAATCCCCCCTAACAGTAAAAACCCCCACCCACCAAAAACCCCAAAATAAAAAAACTAACACCAAAAAAACTAAACTACCCATTGCCCCTAAAGGGGCATTTGTATGGGCATTGTCATTAAAAGGGCATTCAGCTCTTTTACTGCCCTTAAAAGGGCAATCAGCTTTTTTCAAGCCCATTAAATCCCTAATCTTAAAATTAAACCCCACCCCCAAGAATAAAAAAAATAAATAGGTGCTCACCGTTCCCAAAGTCCGGCGGAGAAGGTCTTCTTTCAGACGGTCCTTCATCTTCTATTTTCATTCGGAGCAAAGGCGGCGCAGAGCGGATGTGGCGTGGTGCGGAGGTGTGGAGCTGTCTTTCCCCAATGCGTGGATTCTCAGCGGCGGTCCTCAATGGCGGGGTCCTCGGCGGCAGCGGTCCTCAGCGGCGTGGAGGCTTCTCTTCATGCGATCGTCCGTTGTAGACTGAAGATTGAATGCAAGGTACCCCATATTTATTGGGGTACCTTGCATTCCTATTAGCTGAAATGTTGAAATCAGCCAATTGGATGAGAGCTACTGAAACTTATTGGCTGATTTGAACAGGCAATAGGATTTCAGTAGCTCTAATCCTATTGGCTGATTTCAAAATTTCAGCCAATAGAATGCAAGGTACCCCAAATTGATTGCAGTACCTTTAATTCAATCTTCAGTGTACGACGGACATCGGATGAAGAGGAGCCTCCATGCCACCGAGGAACGCTGCAGTTGAAGACCACCGCTGAGGATCCACGCATCGGGGAAGACAGCTCCACACCTCCGCTCCACTCCGCCTTCGTTCTGGATGAAGATAGAAGATGATGGAGCCGCCTGGAAGAAGACCTTCTCCGCTGGACTTCAGGAATGGTGAGTACCTATTTGGGGCTTAGCCATAGGCTTTTTTTTATTTTTTGGGTGGCTTTTTTTTTAGATTAGTTTTTTTTGGGCTGATTGCCCTTTTAAGGGCAGTAAAAGAGCTGAATGCCCTTTTAAGGGCAATGCCCATACAAATGCCCCTTTAGGGGCAATGGGTAGTTTAGATTTTTTTAGTATTAGGTTTTTTATTTTGGGGGGTTTGGTGGTAATTGGTCATTTTTGTAAGTAAAAGAGCTGTTTAACTTAGGGCAATGCCCTACAAAAGGCCATTTTAAGGGCTATTGGTAGTTTAGTATTAGATTAGGGGTGTTTTTATTTTGGGGGGATTTTTTATTTTTATAGGGGTATTAGTTTAGGTTTACATTTTTTATTTTGGATAGCTTTGTTTATTTTTTTCTGTTATTTAACTTCTTTTATTTTTTGTAACTTTAGCTTGTGGGTTTGTATTTTTTATACATAGACTGCCCTCCGGGCAGGCTTATCGCCTAGTACTTGTATAAAACAAAATTCTATATTTTGCTAAAACTGTTTATTTTTAAGCACTTGCCATTTTTTAGTACAAATGTAACTAATTCAAAGTGTTTAATACATAAACAAAGCTGCACCACTCTGGTAAATGAATTAGAGTGCAATGTGCTACTGTGATCTCACAGTAGCATTAGCCAGCCACTTGTAATGGCTTGATATTTAAAGGGACATTAAACCCAATTTTTTCTTTCAAGATTTAGAAAGAGCATGCGATTTACTTCCATTATCTAATTTGGTTCATTCTCTTGATATATCATAATTAAAACATATCTAAATAGGCTCAGTAGCTCCTGATTGGTTGCTGCACATAGGTGCTGCGTCTGATTGGCTCACCTATGTGTATTGCTATTTCTTCAACAAAGGATATCTAAAGAATTAAGCAAATTAGATAATAGAAGTAAATTGGTATGTTGTTAAAAATTGTATTCTCTACGTGAATCAGGAAAGAAAACTTTTGGGGTTTCATTTCCCTTTAACGTGCACCCGTAAATGGTCAAATTTGAAATAGAATGCAAAGTGCTACCGTGAGCTTGTGGTAGCATTAACCAGACACTTGTAAAGGCTTGTTATTTAACGTGCACTCGTAAATGAGCAAATTTGCCCGTTTACAGGCGCTCTTTAAAATAACACTCCATTTGTAATCTAGCCCTAAGTTATTTCTTAGTATTCTAAGGCATATAAAGATAATAATTTTACCATATTGGCATTTCACAAGATATTGCATGATCACTATGGATTATTGCACATGTATCAAGTTTTCTTCAGTAGAAAACAGCACACAACTTTTGTTGCACAGAACCCTGGATCAGCCACTTCCAAAATTACAGAAAAAAATAAGAAATTGGATCCAGCTTCCAAACGTTAAAAAATGGACCATTATTACTTCATAACAGGGTCCAAGGAACAAAACAACAGGGCCTGCAGGGCTCATCGTAGCCCGAAACATTGATGTTTTGTACCTTGGACCCTGTTATGAAGCAATAATGGTCAATTTTTAAACATTTGGAGGCTGGAACCAATTTGTCCTTTTTTTGCAACTGTACTCAGAACTTGCTGCACCCATACAACACGCACCTCCAGAATATAATACGACCTGGAGAACTTTTCCAGCTTTCTCACTGGCATTTCCCTTATTATTTGCCCTTTAGGAGGGAGACTGGGCTCTCTGGGGGTAGCAAGAAGCTTTGCCTCGCTACTTTGTTAGAAACAGAAGCTGTGAACGCCATTGAATATGAACTCACATTCCACCTGGAGATCCGAGCTCCATATCTCTTAGCAGGTGAGTGAGAAGCTGCATTATGAAAAAGGTAAGATTAAGGGCCACATTCTGTAAAACTCTCTAGTCTGGGGGAGATTCTATAAGATAACTAATCACAAAACGTGTGGTTCTCTAATACCTAGTTTATTGTGGGGTATGAAAAAAGGCATAAACAAACTGTAAAAGAGGCATGATTGAATAATACACATATCCTTCTCAGCCCGGGTACACATTATAGGATATTCACTGAGAGATGACAGCATGATTTGGTTTGTATTTGCTTTAAAGAAAAGTGAAGTTTTATTTTTTTACAGCACTTGTTCCACACTCCTATTGGTTTAGATTCTATAAGGTGTCACATCAGTATTACAAGGCCTTTCAGGGATTGTTTTAAAGGGATTTTTTATCTTGGGAACTGTTTATCTCATTAAGGGGAGTTCGCTAATATTCTTTATGTGAAGGAGAGACAGTTAATTTACAAAACAGTGCTAAATAAAGCAAGCTGATTTCTTTCCATGCTGGCGAGTTTTTGAGAATCGGACCATACGTATGGTGTGACCACTGGGAGCCAGACACGCTGTGCTAGAATATGGATATGCACAGAGAATGGAAGGAAAGATGGGAAAAACAAGAACAAAAAAGGAAATAAACCACTTTACTAAGAAGCTCTTATAAACATAAACTGAACTGCAGGGAGAGACTGACCTAAATTTGTGACAGGCCATTAGGGAGAGACCAACTAATATGCAGGCAGAGACTACTGAGCTGCAGGGAGAGACCAACTAATATGCAGGCAGACACTACTGAGCTGCTGGGAGAGACCAACTAATATGCAGGCAGAGACTGACTGAGCTGCAGGGAGAGACCAACTAATATGCAGGCAGAGACTGACTGAGCTGCAGGGAGAGACCAACTAATATGCAGGCAGAGACTGACTGAGCTGCAGGGAGAGGCCAACTTATATGCAGGCAGAGACTGACTGAGCTGCAGGGAGAGACCAACTAATATGCAGGCAGAGACTGACTGAGCTGCAGTGAGAGGCCAACTAATATGCAGGCAGAGACTGACTGAGCTGCAGGGGGAGGCAAACTAATATGCAGGCAGAGACTGACTGAGCTGCAGGGAGAGGCAAACTAATATGCAGGCAGAGACTGACTGAGCTGCAGGGGGAGGCAAACTAATATGCAGGCAGAGACTATTGAGCTGCAGGGAGAGACCAACTAATATGCAGGCAGAGACTACTGAGCTGCAGAGGGAGGCAAACTAATATGCAGGCAAAGACTGACTGAGCTGCAGGGGGAGGCCAACTAATATGCAGGCAGAGACTGACTGAGCTGCAGGGAGAGACCAACTAATATGCAGGCAGAGACTGACTGAGCTGCAGGGGGCGGCAAACTAATATGCAGGCAGAGACTACTGAGCTGCAGGGAGAGACCAACTAATATGCAGGCAGAGACTGACTGAGCTGCAGGGAGAGACCAACTAATATGCAGGCAGAGACTGACTGAGCTGCAGGGGGAGGCAAACTAATATGCAGGCAGAGACTAATGAGCTGCAGGGGGAGGCAAACTAATATGCTGGCAGAGACTATTGAGCTGCAGGGGAAGCAAACAAATATGCAGGCAGAGACTGACTGAGCTGCAGGGGGAGGCAAACTAATATGCAGGCAGAGACTGACTGAGCTGCAGTGGAGGCAAACAAATATGCAGGCAGAGACTACTGAGCTGCAGGGGGAGGCAAACTAATATGCAGGCAGAGACTGACTGAGCTGCAGGGGGAGGCAAACAAATATGCAGGCAGAGACTACTGAGCTGCAGGGAGAGACCAACTAATATGCAGGCATAGACTACTGAGCTGCAGGGGGAGACCAACTAATATGCAGGCAGAGACTGACTGAGCTGCAGGGAGAGACCAACTAATATGCAGGCAGAGACTGACTGAGCTGCAGGGAGAGACCAACTAATATGCAGGCAGAGACTGACTGAGATGCAGGGGGAGGCAAACATATTCAGGCAGAAGCTGACTGATCTATAAAGAGAGGCTGACTGATCTATAAAGAGAGACTGACTGATCTATAAAGAGAGGCTGACAGATCTAAAAAGAGAGACTGACTGATCTATAAAGAGAGACTGACTGATCTATAAAGAGAGGCTGACTGATCTATAAAGAGAGGCTGACTGATCTATAAAGAGAGACTGACTGATCTATAAAGAGAGACTGACTGATCTATAAAGAGAGGCTGACTGATCTATAAAGAGAGGCTGACTGATCTATAAAGAGAGGCTGACTGATCTATAAAGAGAGGCTGACTGATCTATAAAGAGAGACTGGCTGATCTATAAAGAGAGGCTGACTGATCTATAAAGAGAGGCTGACTGATCTATAAAGAGAGGCTGACTGATCTATAAAGAGAGACTGGCTGATCTATAAAGAGAGGCTGACTGATCTATAAAGAGAGACTGACAGATCTATAAAGAGAGGCCGACTGATCTATAAAGAGAGACCGACAGATCTATAAAGAGAGACTGACTGATCTATAAAGAGAGGCTGACTGATCTATAAAGAGAGACTGACAGATCTATAAAGAGAGACTGACTGATCTATAAAGAGAGGCTGACTGATCTATAAAGAGAGACTGACTGATCTATAAAGAGAGGCTGACTGATCTATAAAGAGAGACTGACTGATCTATAAAGAGAGACTGACTGATCTATAAAGAGAGACTGACTGATCTATAAAGAGAGGCTGACTGATCTATAAAGAGAGGCTGACTGATCTATAAAGAGAGACTGACTGATCTATAAATAGAGGCCGACTGATCTATAAAGAGAGGCTGACTGATCTATAATGAGAGACTGACTGATCTATAAAGAGAGGCTGACTGATCTATAAAGAGAGACTGACTGATCTATAAAGAGAGGCTGACTGATCTATAAAGAGAGGCTGACTGATCTATAAAGAGAGGCTGACTGATCTATAAAGAGAGGCTGACTGATCTATAAAGAGAGGCTGGCTGATCTATAAAGAGAGGCTGGCTGATCTATAAAGAGAGGCTGACTGATCTATAACGAGAGACTGACTGATCTATAAAGAGAGACTGGCTGATCTATAAAGAGAGGCCGACTGATCTATAAAGACAGACTGACAGATCTATAAAGAGAGGCTGACAGATCTATAAAGAGAGACTGACTGATCTATAAAGAGAGGCTGACTGATCTATAAAGAGAGACTGACTGATCTATAAGGTGAGGAGGCTGCATTCCCTTGTCCAATACATGTATAACACCCAACAACCATAACCCCCGATCCCCATTTCTGTTATCTAATTCTTATCTAAAATAAAACACAGACACAGTAGTTATGGCGAAATGTGGAAAGGTCACGATTTTATTACTTAATTGAATTTTGCTACCTTTAAACTATATCTTGCAAAATTCAGCCATAAATCAACTCAAAATAAACACCAAATAATGCCCTTGCATTAAAACCAGAATTTTGGGAACCACGCCTAGGGGGGTGTAACAACTACCCCCCCCCTGGCAGGGCAGTTTGGAGAAGGGAGAACCCACGGCATAGCCCTCCCCCTAGATAGACCACCGGATCACCCCTCAGGGCTGGGTATGCCGCGGGATCCTCCCACCTCCCCTTCTGCCCCGCCCACGTGTCGTGCACAAACTTCACCGCCACCAAAAAGAGCCCCTCTCTCGGCCAACTCTTTCCACCATTTGTGACCTTTCCTTACCTTTACCAACTCTTGGCACATCCCTCTGATGTCCACCAGCAGCTGGTCATTCCCCTCATCCGTTAGGTGCACTCCATCCCGTCTGAATAGCTCCTCCTTTCTCGCTGCTATCAGTGGGTGCTCCACCACTCTACCCCCTATTTCCTTCATAACCTTTGCTGCCACCTGGTTCACTTTTCTCCTTGATCTATATCCTGCTTTGCTCGTGTACGAGTTCGGCCAGAATATCCTAACTGTATTAGACCATATCGCCCTCACTGATGGCCATGCCACCTTCAACCATCTCATTGTTCCTGCAACTTTCTCTTCTAGCTCTCTAAGTGGGTAAGCGCCTATGTCGTTCCCCCCCAGATGTATAATTATGGCGTCCGGGCACCCCCATCTTCTCCTTGCCAGCTGTATTGTAGGCACTAACTCGTCCCACATCATGCCTCTTTTTCCTACCCATCTAATGCTAACTTCCTTGTGCGATAGTCCCAAATTTACTCCCAGCGCCGATGCTGCAGCCCTAGCCTGTGCCCAATAGACGTAGGAATGCCCTACTATCCACACCCTTAAAGCTTTGTGTGTAAAACAAAAAAACAATTTAACCGTTTTTTATTAAGGCCTTACTCCTTTTGCACTCTTATGTAAGATTTGTACGCTGCGGATTTCCATCTCCCTAATTTTTTAATTTGTTCCTCTGAACAACCCCTACCCGCTGCGGCGGTCGCTGCTCCTATTCTGAATGAATGCGGCGCGATGTGTGCCTCTTTCCACCCCAATTTCTTAACCACCCTTTGTAATATGCTTTTAAACTGGAAGATTGTTACATCCGAACCGTCTGCATGCCTCAGAAATGTGCGGCCCCCTTTCCTCCCTGCTATCAGGTATTCCTTAACACAGGCCACCGGGCACAGTGTTCCCCCTGTTTTAGCCATATTTAGCCATGCCCCTTTTCCTTCCTTGTCTGTTTTAGATCGTCTTACCAATATTAGCACGGCTTCTTCCCCCCATCTTACATCCCCTGTCTCTACACCCCCTTTACCTATTTTTCTGTTTTTTGGTAACAGCTCCCCTATCCTCATTGCTCCGTGAAATTCTACTAAAAAAGCCGTTCTGAAAATAAGCGCCTCGTCCCTGTTTGCACATACCCCTTCTAGTGCCCCTATCATTTTCTGTAATCTAACCTCAGTTATTGGTTCCCTTTTATCCACTTCCTTCTCTTCCCCTCTTCCCCATGCCCTTGCGATTTTCTTTACTATAAACTTCCTGGACCAATCTATTCCCCCGTATAGCTGCGAACAGTATGAGATCCCTGCTAACACTGCGCTCAATCTCCCCTTTTTTACACCTTCCCTCCGCAGCACCATCAACCATTCTAAAAATCTTCCTTCCTCCCCTCCTTTCACCTCCTCCCTATGCTTGCACCATTGTCCCCAATATTTCCTGTACACTGCCCATGTGCTTGGTGCCAAGGCTTTTTCGACCAGTTCCTCGATTCCTTCTATCCGCTGCCAATCTGCCAAAGAAGCATAGGGCAACATTCACCTTCCTGTCTGGCATTGGGTGCTAGCTCCCTAAACTCCTTCCACTTAAAACGGGATAGCGCATCCGCAACTACGTTTTTGAACCCCGGAATATGCTTGGCCCTGACACATATATTATGCTTTAAACATTTCAAAACCAAGTACCTTAGGTACCTAACTACTGGCATTGATGATGCTGATAGCTGATTGATGATTTCGACCACCCCCATGTTGTCGGACCAGCATATTATTGTCCTATTCGCTAGCTCCCCACCCCATAGCTCTATGGCCACCACTATGGGAAATAGTTCCAGCAGCACCAAATTCTTAATCCACCCCATTTCCTTCCAGCTCTCTGGCCATTCTCCTGCGCACCACCTCCCTTGGAAATATGCTCCGTAACCCTTTCCCCCTGCCGCGTCCGTGTATAGTTCCAAATCTACCGCGGGCGCCACCTCCTGCCATATGCGCACCCCGTTCAATTCCTGCAAAAACTGGTCCCATACTTTCAGGTCGTCCCTCATCTCCTTTGTTACCCTAATCATATGCTCTGGCTTTTTTGCGCCCCTTGTGCTGATTTCCAATTGCCTTTTGAAAATCCTCCCTATTGGTATTACCTTGCATGCAAAGTTTAACACCCCCAAAGTTTTCTGCATCTCCCTTAGTGTTACTTTTTTACGCGTTGCCATCCATGCTATCATCTCCCTAGCTTTTTCCACCTTATCCTCGGGTAGTTCACATTGCCCTTTCAGCGAATCTATTGTTATGCCTAGGAAAGCGAGTCTCTCGCAAGGGCCCTCCGTCTTTTTGTCTGCCACCGGGACCCCCATCTCCTCGAACAAACCTATCAGTCCCTTCTTCATGCATTCACACCCGTCAGTGCCCGCCCTCCCTACTACCATGAAATCATCCAGGTAGTGGACTATTGAGTCTCTCTTTTGCCTTGCAACCGCTAACCAGTGCAGAAAAGTGCTAAACTTCTCGAAAAATGAGCATGATATAGAGCACCCCATTGGAAGGCATTTATCCACGTAGAACTGCCCTTCGAATTTGCACCCCATCAGTTTAAAACTATCAGGATTAAGCGGCAGTAGCCTAAAAGCCGATTCAATGTCTATTTTTGCCATCATGGCCCCTCTCCCCGCATTCCTTACCAACTGCACTGCGCTGTCAAACGATTGGTACTGCACCGCTGCTTCTGCTTTATCGATAGCATCATTTACTGACCTACCCTTTGGGTATGATAAGTGATGTATCATGCAATATTTCCCTTCCTCCTTCTTGGGCACCACCCCCAAGGGTGAAATGACTAGCTCTGCTATTGGCTTTTCTGCGAATGGCCCCGCCATCCTCCCACATTCTACCTCCTTCCCTAGCTTCTCCCTCAGTACCCCCGGTAGTTCCGCTGCTGATTTCAGGTTTCTAGCTTTCATCGCACCCGCTACCACCCCTTTTACTGGGACTGTAAAACCTTTACTTAACCCTTCAATTAATAAATCTCTATCCTCTATGATAGGGTATGCTTGCAACTCGCGAACCAGTCTATCTATTCTCAGAGGGGTTGGCGCCAATCCCCCCAACTTGTCCTCCACCCGCGTTTCCTTGGCTCCGAAAGGACTGCTTCCCATACCCGACGTTACCCCCGTTCTTTCTGCAGTCTACCCCAGGGTGCGCCCCGCCACAGTATCTGCAAATGTGCCTGAACCTGCATGCGCCCCCCCTATCACACTTTTTCTCATTGTATGCCCAGCACTCTTTGTTGTCAGTTCTCACGCTCTTATTTGTATTAAACAATGCGCCCCGCCCCCCGTGGGGTCCATCCTGTACCCTCATTACCCTGGTGTATAGGTCTAATATCTTTATACCAAAGTCCCTCCTTCCTTTGTCTCCTAATTGCAAGTTACCCTTCCTAAATTCTGTGTCGTAGTCCTTCCATGCAAACCCCCCATATGTCGTGTAACATTCTGCAATGAAATGGATTTATCTTAACATGCCCTTCACTTTCCCCGGGTTGGCGGTTAAAAAACACTCTGCGTATATAAGTATCCCTTTCACCCATTCTGTAAATGTTTGCTTCCCCTTCTTCCCTTTACCATCCTCGCCCCTAGATTTAACAGCCGCTGCTTCCCTGGTAATTTCGAATATGTCCACATATTTCCCTTTCTGCGCCCTGGCAATTATCTTTGCTTTTAAATGCGTTGTTAGTGGCATTAACAATGTTCCCGTTACCTCATCATCCCCATTAAACACCTCTCCCGTCTCCTCCTGCTCTTGCTCTGTTAGCCCCTTCCTTGCCCCTTTTCCTTGCTTTGCATATATTTTCCTTACTATCTTTAATATCCGCTTCTCCCCTTCCCCTTTTACATTCTCATCTTCCGAGTCAAACTCAGATGAACTATCTGACACATTACTGTTCAAGCACAATAGCTTCTTACCTTGCTTTGCCCCTTGGTCACCGCTTGCTGCACCAGTTGCTGCCCCCTGCTTTGCAGCTCCTGCTTCCAGTTCTCTTACTGGGGTTGCTTCTGCTACCACAACATTTCCCCACCGCATTGCTGCTGGGTACTTCCGTTGGCTCCTGCTGCTGTGCTCGCTCCGGTGGGCATACCTCCTTTTCGGTGCTCTGTGGGGATAACATTCCTTCCTACTTCCTGTGCCCCCGGTGCTTGTACCATTCTCCCCTTCCTACTGGAGTCAGCCATTCTTACCTCATCCTGCCCCCTGACCCCCCTCCCTCTTTCTGCCTCCCTCATTTGTCCCTCTCCCATTTCCACCCCTGTTTCCATCTCCCTTATTTCTGCCTCCTCCTCTATTAACCTATAGCTATTCCCCTCCGAGTCCCTGATCACCCTCCTGTCTCCCATGCTCCCCCCCATTCCTCTAGCTCTCTTCTGTGGCCTAATGCCATCCTCCCCCCCTCTCCTGAATATCTCTATCCTACTGGGCTCCCCATAGCCCCCCCTTGCTGTCCATGCTCCCCTCTCAGCTCCCTGTCTCCAGTTATTCCCCTGCCCCCAGTTTTCCCATGCTCCCTCCCTCCACTCCCTTGGCCTGTTTCTTATCTCCCACAGGTGCTCCCTCGGCCCACCGGGACCGAACGGATCTTCCTCTGTCCCCCATCCCCCCCACCCGTATCCCTGCTGAGATGCTCCCATTGAGAATGGGCCTCTGCCCCACCCGTTACCGCCCGCCACGTAAGCTCCACCGCCCAATACACCCTGTTCCCAAGATGGCCGCCCCCGTTGAGGCATTTCCGCCCCACGCTCGCCGGGTGCGCGCGCGCGTACGTCGCGACCCATGTGACCACCCCTTAACCTATCGTCACCGTGGCCCCTCCTCGCCACGGTGACGTCAATTGGGCCTGCTCGCTGCGCAACCATTATGGGGCTATGTAGCTCGCTTGCGTTCCTAACGCCTGGCAGAAAAATGTGTGTGCTGCAGCCGCCCCCCTGACCCAGCGGAATGGACATGGCGCTAGATGCGGGACTCCCCCTGAACAACACCGGACTATCCCCGCTACCACCAGGGGATACGCCTGTTCCCTCCGCTGCAACGGAAACACTGGCAAGCGGCCCCGTAACTGCTCCTGCGCTCCCCCTGCATGGGGTGCTAACCCCCCCTGGCTTACCTGAACGGCCGACACCGCACCAACCTCCACCGTACCTCCTCCGGATATCACCTCTCCTTGGACTGTCTGCTGTTCCTTCCTGCTTTTTTCCATCCTCTTGATCTTCTTCTGAGCCTGGATCGCCCTGGTCTTCCAGACAGTCTCACCTTCATCCAAGTATCTCCTTGGGATTCTCCTGTTCCTTGCGGTCATCTTGAAGACTTCTTCTCTGAAACAAAGAAAAAAGGTTAGTGACTCCTTCCAGCAATCCCCTTCCTTATAACACCTTTACCTCCAGCTCCTCCCCTCTCTCTGCTCCTGACCAATGCCTGCTCTCCTTATCTCTGTCTCATCCCCCACACCTGGCACACCTAGATTCCCCTTTGTTCTCTCCCAGCATCCCCTCCCTTATGACGTTCCCCTCGCATCCGCTCCCTGCACTAGTTTAAAGAGAGACTGACTGATCTATAAAGAGAGGCTGACTGATCTATAAAGAGAGGCTGACTGATCTATAAAGAGAGGCTGACTGATCTATAAAGAGAGACTGACTGATCTATAAAGAGAGCCTGACAGATCTATAAAGAGAGGCCGACTGATCTATAAAGAGAGGCCGACTGATCTATAAAGAGAGGCCGACTGATCTATAAAGAGAGGCCGACTGATCTATAAAAGAGAGGCCGACTGATCTATAAAGAGAGGCCGACTGATCTATAAAGAGAGGCTGACTGATCTATAAAGAGAGGCCGACTGATCTATAAAGAGAGGCTGACAGATCTACAAAGAGAGTCTGACTGATCTCTAAGGAGAGGCTGACAGATCTAAAAAGAGAGACTGACTGATCTATAAAGAGAGACTGACTGATCTATAAAGAGAGGCTGACTGATCTATAAAGAGAGGCTGACTGATCTATAAAGAGAGACTGACTGAGACTGACTGATCTATAAAGAGAGGCTGACTGATCTATAAAGAGAGACTGACTGATCTATAAAGAGAGACTGACTGATCTATAAAGAGAGACTGACTGATCTATAAAGAGAGGCTGACTGATCTATAAAGAGAGGCTGACTGATCTATAAAGAGAGGCTGACTGATCTATAAAGAGAGACTGACTGATCTATAAAGAGAGACTGACTGATCTATAAAGAGAGGCTGACTGATCTATAAAGAGAGACTGACTGATCTATAAAGAGAGGCTGACTGATCTATAAAGAGAGACTGACTGATCTATAAAGAGAGACTGACTGATCTATAAAGAGAGACTGACTGAGACTGACTGATCTATAAAGAGAGGCTGACTGATCTATAAAGAGAGGCTGACTGATCTATAAAGAGAGACTGACTGATCTATAAAGAGAGGCTGACAGATCTATAAAGAGAGGCCGACTGATCTATAAAGAGAGGCCGACTGATCTATAAAGAGAGGCCGACTGATCTATAAAAGAGAGGCCGACTGATCTATAAAAGAGAGGCCGACTGATCTATAAAGAGAGGCCGACTGATCTATAAAGAGAGGCCGACTGATCTATAAAGAGAGGCCGACTGATCTATAAAGAGAAGCTGACTGATCTATAAAGAGAGGCCGACTGATCTATAAAGAGAGGCCGACTGATCTATAAAGAGAGGCCGACTGATCTATAAAGAGAGACTGACTGATCTATAAAGAGAGGCTGACTGATCTATAAAGAGAGTCTGACTGATCTCTAAGGAGAGGCTGACAGATCTATAAAGAGAGACTGACTGATCTATAAAGAGAGGCTGACAGATCTACAAAGAGAGTCTGACTGATCTCTAAGGAGAGGCTGACAGATCTAAAAAGAGAGACTGACTGATCTATAAAGAGAGACTGACTGATCTATAAAGAGAGGCTGACTGATCTATAAAGAGAGACTGACTGAGACTGACTGATCTATAAAGAGAGGCTGACTGATCTATAAAGAGAGACTGACTGATCTATAAAGAGAGACTGACTGATCTATAAAGAGAGACTGACTGATCTATAAAGAGAGGCTGACTGATCTATAAAGAGAGGCTGACTGATCTATAAAGAGAGACTGACTGATCTATAAAGAGAGACTGACTGATCTATAAAGAGAGGCTGACTGATCTATAAAGAGAGGCTGACTGATCTATAAAGAGAGACTGACTGATCTATAAAGAGAGGCTGACAGATCTACAAAGAGAGTCTGACTGATCTCTAAGGAGAGGCTGACAGATCTAAAAAGAGAGACTGACTGATCTATAAAGAGAGACTGACTGATCTATAAAGAGAGGCTGACTGATCTATAAAGAGAGACTGACTGAGACTGACTGATCTATAAAGAGAGGCTGACTGATCTATAAAGAGAGACTGACTGATCTATAAAGAGAGACTGACTGATCTATAAAGAGAGACTGACTGATCTATAAAGAGAGGCTGACTGATCTATAAAGAGAGGCTGACTGATCTATAAAGAGAGACTGACTGATCTATAAAGAGAGGCTGACTGATCTATAAAGAGAGGCTGACTGATCTATAAAGAGAGACTGACTGATCTATAAAGAGAGGCTGACTGATCTATAAAGAGAGGCTGACTGATCTATAAAGAGAGACTGACTGATCTATAAAGAGAGACTGACTGAGACTGACTGATCTATAAAGAGAGGCTGACTGATCTATAAAGAGAGACTGACTGATCTATAAAGAGAGGCTGACTGATCTATAAAGAGAGGCTGACTGATCGATAAAGAGAGACTGACTGATCTATAAAGAGAGGCTGACAGATGTATAAAGAGAGGCCGACTGATCTATAAAGAGAGGCCGACTGATCTATAAAGAGAGGCCGACTGATCTATAAAGAAAAGCTGACTGATCTATAAAGAGAGGCCGACTGATCTATAAAGAGAGGCCGACTGATCTATAAAGAGAGGCCGACTGATCTATAAAGAGAGACTGACTGATCTATAAAGAGAGGCTGACTGATCTATAAAGAGAGACTGACTGATCTATAAAGAGAGACTGGCTGATCTATAAAGAGAGACTGGCTGATCTATAAAGAGAGGCTGACTGACCTATAAAGAGAGACTGGCTGATCTATAAAGAGAGGCTGACTGACCTGTAGGGAGTGGCTGACTGATCTGCAAGGAGATGTCAGCTGAATAATAGAGAGCATGGCTGAAATTGTAAATGACAAAACAGGCATCTCCACTGAACCGCACTACTTACACAAAATGTGTAGCCCTAAATGTAATTCAGTAAAGCAAACAAGCAGCATTCCTGAAAAATGTAAATGTAAAATGAAATATAATATACAATTCTGGCTGTAGCAGAGAGTGAAGCAGGTGCGAACATAACATAATTAACGAGCTTTGCCTCCGCAGCTCTAATCAAAATCATATTCAAGCTGAACATAATTAATACAAACATATCACACTGAATGAAATGAGCAAAAATGGTTTCCAAAAATAGTTCAGGCCCAATAACGTGGATGCACAGAAATCCAAAACAAAATAAATTACTAGACCTATCCCCATCTGTAATGAAGGACCAAGGAAGCAGCTGTCCCTTAAAGGGCCATAATACCCAAATGTTTAAACACTTGAAAGTGATGCAGCATAGCTGTAAAAAGCTGACTAGAAAATATCACCTGAACATCTTTATGTAAAAAAGAAAGATATTTTACCTCAAAAGTTTCTTAGCAGCCACATCCCATTGTAAAGGACTTCTAAGCAGCAAATCAGTATGTCTGTCCCGGGATAGTGGAAGGAGCGAGCATTGGTGCACACTCATCTTATTTCCCTATTCAATGTAAGGAAGTTTACAATGAAATCTCATGAGAGTTAAGTGAAATCTCATGAGATCACAGTAAAAGAGTTCATGACCTCAGCACTGCTGATGCTGATTGGCTGCTGTTCATTTTTTCATTTTTTTTTTTTACCTGCAGCTGAGAAGTAACTGAGTATAACATTTTACACAGAACTTACTCTGCTGAGCTGAGGAAATTGTGAGGTAAAATATCTTCTTTTTTACATAGAGATGCTCAGGTGATATTTTCCTGTCAGCTTTTTACAGTTATGCTGCATCAGTTTCAAGTGATTTAGCATGTGAGTATTATGTCCCTTTAATTTAGATAAGGTACCTGATTCTTCTTTCCCACCAAAGAAGCAACTATATCCTGAAACTGAAACTGTAGAGAACTATTTTAAGTGAAATGTATAAAAACACACATAACCTTAGAAATTGTTTAATTGTTAGTGTAAAACAAAATGCTGTATTTTGTTAAAGCATTTGGTTTTTAATGAAATTGCCTTTTGCTATGAGTTTAAAGGGACATGAAACCCACATTTGTTCTTTTATGATTTATGTAGAACATACAATTTTAAACAACTTTCTAATTTATTTCTATTATCAAATTTGCTTCATTGTCTTGGTATCATTTTTTGAAGCAGCAATAATGTACTACTGGTTTCTAACTGAACACATGGGTTAGCTAATGACAATCGGTATATATATATATATATATATGCAGCCACCAATCAACAGCTAGAACCTAGGTTCTTTGCTGCTCCTGAGTTTTCCTAGATAAACCTTTCAGCAAATGATAACAAGAGAAGGAAGCAAATTAAATAATAGAAGTACATTGCAAAGTTGTTTAAAATCACATGCTCTTTCTGAATAATAAAAAAAGGGTTTTATGTCCCTTTAACTTCTTCAAAATGGTTAAACACACAGTTGCATTGTCAAAGCTATATTGTTCAGGTGAGTGAGAATACAGCCTGTGATTGAAGCATACACAAGTATACCTGCTCCTGATTGTCTTGCCAGCTCTATTCTTATCAGATGTGGCAAAGCAGCATTTATTTTGTCTTTGTATTAAAGGGGCAGTCTAGTCAAAATTAAACTTTCATGATTCAGATAGGGCATGTCATTTTAAACAACTTTTCAATTTACTTCTATTATCTAATTTGCTCAATTCTTTAGATATCCTTTGTTAAAGAAATAGCAATGCACATGTGTGAGCCAATCACACAAGGCCTCTATGTGCAGCATCCAATCAGCAGCTACTGAGCATATCTAGATATGCTTTTCAGCAAGTGATATCAAGAGAATGAAGCAAATGAGATAATAGAAGTAAATTAGAAAGTTGTTTAAAATGACATGCTCTTTCTAAATCACGAAAGAAAAAAATTGGGTTTCATGTCCCTTTAAATCCCTTTACGTGAGTTAAATAGTAAAAGAAAGGAATAATTTAAAGGGATACTCTAGTAAAAATAAAACTTTCATGATTCAGACAGAGCATGCAAGCAACTTTCTAATTTCCTCCTCTCATCAATTTGTCTTCGTTCTCTTGGTATCCTTGTTTGAAAAAGCAAGAATGTAAGCTTAGGAGCCGGCCAATTTTTAGTTCAGCACCTGGGTAGCACTTGCTGATTGGTGTCTAAATGTAGCCACGCTACTCAGGTGCTGAACCAAAAATGGTCCGGCTCCTAAGCTTAAATTCTTGCCTTTTCATATAAAGATACCATGAGAATGAAGAAAAATTGACAATAAGAGTAAATTAGAAAGTTTCTGAAAATTACTGCTCTATCTGAATCATGAAAGTTTAATTTTGACTAGACTATCCCTTTAACAAAACAGAGCATTTTTTTTGCTCTAGGATGTCCCTTTAAGGAAAGTATGTTTACACATATATTGAATGTCAGAAGGAACTCATACAGCTGATATTGCAATGCATATTCCAAATACCTGATTAAGACAACACAATATACTTTATTGGTGATCAGGGACAAGGGAGGCTTCACAAACATGACGTATTCACACTATATATTGCTCTGCCCTTGAGCACAATCAGTAGTAGATGCTCTTTATATAGAGAGACCTACAGGTAGAAAGGCTCTCAAGCTTACAATATAAAGGAGGATTAATTACACAGAAGGTGAAAGGGAAGAATATTTAGACACGTCAGATAATCATGAACGGTTTATCTTTCCTTGCAATCAGATGCATTGTGATAATTCAGCATGATAACAAGTAAAGGTAGTTATAAATATAATAATAAACATTATGGTGAGTGTAAAGTATCTGTGTGTGCCTGCTGATGTCTATGTATGTACACGTCTGTGTGCCTGTATGTTTTTATGTATGTCTGAGTGTCTGTCTGTGTGTGTGTGTGCCTGCTGATGTCTATGTATATACACGCCTGTGTGTATTTATGTATGTCTGTGTGTGTGCCTGCTGATGTATATGTATATACACGTCTGTGTGCCTGTGTGTATTTATGTATGTCTGTGTGTCTGTCTATGTGTGTGTGTGCCTGCTGATGTCTATGTATGTACACGCCTGTGTGCCTGTATGTATTTATGTATGTCTGAGTGTCTGTCTGTGTGTGTGTGTGTGCCTGCTGATTTCTATGTATATACACGCCTGTGTGCCTGTGTGTATTTATGTATGTCTGTGTGTGTGCCTGCTGATGTCTATGTATATACACGCCTGTGTGTCTGTGTGTGTGCCTGCTGATGTCTATGTATATACACGTCTGTGTGCCTGTGTGTATTTATGTATGTCTGAGTGTCTGTCTGTGTGTGTGTGTGTGTGCCTGCTGATGTCTATGTATATACACGCCTGTGTGCCTGTGTGTATTTATGTATGTCTGTGTGTGTGCCTGCTGATGTCTATGTATATACACGTCTGTGTGCCTGTATGTATTTATGTATGTCTGAGTGTCTGTCTGTGTGTGTGTGTGCGCCTGCTGATGTCTATGTATATACACGCCTGTGTGCCTGTGTGTATTTATGTATGTCTGTTTGTGTGCCTGCTGATGTCTATGTATATACACGTCTGTGTGCCTGTGTGTATTTATGTATGGCTGTGTGTCTGTCTGTGTGTGTGCGTGCTGATGTCTATGTATGTACATGTCTGTGTGCCTGTGTGTATTTATGTATGGCTGTGTGTCTGTCTGTGTGTGTGCGTGCTGATGTGTATGTATGTACACGTCTGTATGCCTGTGTGTATTTATGTATGGCTGTGTGTCTGTCTGTGTGTGTGCGTGCTGATGTCTATGTATGTAAAAGTCTGTGTGCCTGTGTGTATTTATGTATGTCTGTGTGTGTGCGTGCTGATGTCTATGTATGTACACGTCTGGGTGCCTGTGTGTATTTATGTATGTCTGTGTGTCTATCTATGTGTGTGTGTGTGCATGCTGATGTCTATGTATATACATGTCTGTGTGCCTGTGTGTATTTATGTATGTCTGTGTGTGTGCGTGCTGATGTCTATGTATGTACACGTCTGTGTGCCTGTGTGTGTTTATGTTTGTCTGTGTGTGTGCGTGTGCATGCTGATGTCTATGTATGTACAAGTCTGTGTGCCTGTGTGTATTTATGTATGTATGTCTGTGTGTGTGCATGCTGATGTCTATGTATGTACACATCTATGTGGCTGTGTGTGTTTATGTATGTCTGTGTGTCTGTATGTGCATGCTTATGTCTATGTATGTACACGTCTGTGTGCCTGTGTGTATGTATGTATGTATGTATGTCTGTGTGTCTGTCTGTGTGTGTGTGTGCATGCTGATGTCTATGTATGTACACGTCTATGTGCCTGTGTGTGCTTATGTATGTCTGTGTGTGCGTGCTGATGTCTATGTATGTACACGTCTGTGTGCCTGTGTGTATTTATGTATGTATGTCTGTGTGTGTGCATGCTGATGTCTATGTATGTACACGTCTATGTACCTGTGTGTGTTTATGTATGTCTGTGTGTCTGTATGTGCGTGCTTATGTCTATGTATGTGCACGTCTGTCTGCCTGTGTGTGTTTATATATGTATGTCTGTGTGTGTGTGCGTGCTTATGTCTATGTATGTACACGTCTGTGTGCCTGTGTGTGTTTATATATGTATGTCTGTGTGTCTGTCTGTGTGTGTGTGTGCTGATGTCTATGTATGTACACGTCTGTGTGCCTGTGTGTATTTATGTATGTATGTCTGTGTATCTGTGTATGTGTGCATGCTGATGTCTATGTATGTACACGTCTATGTGCCTGTGTGTGTTTATGTATGTCTGTGTGTCTGTATGTGCGTGCTTATGTCTATGTATGTACACGTCTGTGTTCCTGTGTGTGTTTATATATGTATGTATGTGTGTGTGTGCGTGCTTATGTCTATGTATGTACACGTCTGTGTGCCTGTGTGTGTTTATATATGTATGTCTGTGTGTCTGTATGTGCGTGCTTATGTCTATGTATGTACACGTCTGTGTGCCTGTGTGTGTTTATGTATGTATGCTTGTGTGTGCTTATGTCTATGTATGTACACGTCTATGTGCCTGTGTGTGTTTATATATTTATGTCTGTGTGTCTGTATGTGCGTGCTTATGTCTATGTACAGTATGTACACATCTGTGTGCCTGTGTGTCTATGTATGTATGTCTGTGTGTCTGTGCTTATGTCTATGTATGTACACATATGTGTGCCTGTGTGTGTTTATATATGTATGTGTATGTGTGTGCGGGCTTATTTCTATGTATATACAAGTCTGTGTGCCTGTGTGTGTTTATATATGTATGTCTGTGTGTGTGTGTGTGCGTGCTTATGTCTATGTGTGCACACGTCTGTGTGCCTATGTGTGTTTATGTATGTATGTCTGTCTGTGTGTGTGCTTATGTCTATGTATGTACACGTCTGTGTGCCTGTGTGTGTTTATATATGTATGTGAGAGTCTGCGTGTCTATGTGAATGCATATGCATGTCTGTGAGCCTTTGTGTGTGTGTGTGTATGAATTTGCATGTGTGTATGTCTGTGTGTGTTTGTCTGTGTGCCTGTGTGTGTATATGTGTATGCATGTCTGTGTGTCTGTATGTGCATATGCATGTCTGTGTGCCTGTATGTGCATATGCGTATGCATGTCTGTGTGTCTGTATGTGCATATGCGTATGCATGTCTGTGTGCCTATGTGTGTGTGTATATAAATTTGCATGTGTGTGTATACCTGTGTGCCATTGTGTGTAGATACTTATGTATTTGTCTGTATGTGTGCATATATATCCATATGTCTGTGTGTGTATATCTGTGTGCCAGTGTGTGTAGATACGTATGTATGTGTCTGTAAGTGTGCATATATATCCATATGTCTATGTGTGTATATCTGTGTGCCAGTGTGTGTAGATACATATGCATGTGTCTATATGTGTACCTGTATATCCATATGTCTGTGTGTGTATACCTGTGTGCCAGTGTGTGCAAATACGTATGTATGTGTCTGTATGTGTACCTGTATATCCATATGTCTGTGTGGGTATATCTGTGTGCCAGTGTGTTTAGATACGTATGTATGTGTCTGTATGTGTGCATATATATCCATATGTCTGTGTGTGTATATCTGTGTGCCAGTGTGTGTAGATATATATGTATGTGTCTGTTTGTGTACCTGTATATCCATATGTGTGCAAACATATCGTTATCTAGAATCAGTAACGCAAAAGTTACATGCTCCAACAAATTAGAGATTAACCCTAGTAAAATGTCCCTATCAAGATTGCTAATGATAATTTATTTATTTTTTATTTTAAAGCTTTGGTTTGATGTTTTTTTTACGGTTCCCAGAATATGCAGATTGTTCCAGAGAGTGACATTGTATCACAGTTCCAAATGAGAACAGAGAATCTGTAGACTGTTGCTGCCTTGGTGTCTGTCTCTGCTAATATCTCTGCTAATTTACCATAAAGACAAATAACTACCAAGAGCTTCTTCTTTATTTTCAGGTGTAGAAAGTCCCACCCATGAGATTCGCGCTGATGCTGATCCATCGGCCCCTTCAGCCAAGAGCATTATGATAACATTAGCCAACAAGCACACGTATGATCGTCCAGTGGAAATCCTCATCCACCCCAGTGGTACAGAGATCTTTTTTTTTAGGCTTATTGCTTAGGGCAGTGTTTCTCAACAGCGGTCCTCAAGTACCCCCAACAGTCCAGGTTTTCATTATAGCTGAACTAGCGCACAGATAAAATAATCAGCTGATCAGTAACCATGGTAACTAACTTGCTTTCACCCATCAGCTGATTATTTCACCTGTGCTCTAGTGAAAACCTGGACTGTTGAGGGTACTTGAGAACCGCCGTTGAGAAACACTGTCTTAGGGTGTAGACCTACTTGTTAGACTTACTTTCTTTAAAAATAGCACTGTTGATTAAGATACAGCACCGTACAAGTTCTTCTTCTTTTTTTATGGAGTGTTATGTATTAATCTGGGAAATCATTATTAAATCCCAGTGTTCTATCTACACTACATGTAGATGTTTTATTACATTTGAGTGCTTTGTTGTTTTGTAATTGAGTGTGACCATTGACCATGACGTTTATCGTTAAAATAGTTTCAGCTTAATCTTGAAACCCCATGTGCGCTGCAATGCCTGGAAAGTGTTTACTGTGCATTGTTATATGTTTGTTCTGTCTGTGTCCTCCAGAGCCACATCTCCCGCACATCTTGATGGAAGAAGGGGACATGACTCCATACGAGTATGAGCAATTTCTGAAGGGGAAAAGTGATTTCATCAGAGCAACTAAAAAAGACCCCAGTGCAGAGAAAAAGGTAGGTAGACAGCAGAGAAGAAGGTAGGTAGACAGCAGAGAAGAGGGTAGGTAGACAGCAGAGAAGAAGGTAGGAAGACAGCAGATAAGAAGGTAGGTAGACAGGAGAGAAGAAGGTAGGTAGAGAGCAGAGAGAAATGTAGGAAGACAGCAGAGAAGAAGGTAGGTAGACATCAGAGAAGAAGGTAGATAGACAGCAGAGAAGAAGGTAGATAGACAGCAGAGAAGAAGGTTGGTAGACAGCAGAGACGAAGGTAGGAAGACAGCAGAGAAGAAGATAGGAAGATAGCAGAAGATAAGGTAGGTAGACAGCAGAGACAAAGGTAGGAAGACAGCAGAGAAGAAGGTAGGTAGACAGGAGAGAAGAAAGTAGGTAGAGAGCAGAGAGAAATGTAGGAAGACAGCAGAGAAGAAGGTAGGTAGGCAGCAGAGACAAAGGTATGTAGACTGCAGAAAAGAAGGTAGGTAGACAGCAGAGAAGAAAGTAGGAAGAAAGCAGAGAAGAAGGTAGTTAAACAGCAAAGAAGAAGATAGGTAGACAGCGGAGAAGAAAGTAGGAAGACAGCAGAGAAGGTAGGTAGACAGCAGAGAAGAAGGTAGGTAGACAGCAGAGAAGGTAGGTAGACAGCAGAGAAGAAGGTAGGTAGAAAGCAGAGAAGGTAGGTAGACAGCAGAGAATAGAGTAGGTAGACAGCAGAGAAGAAAGTAGGAATACAGCAGAGAAGGTAGGTAGACAGCAGAGAGGAAGGTAGGTAGACAGCAGAGAAGGTAGGTAGACAGCAGAGAATAGAGTAGGTAGACAGCAGAGAAGAAGGTAGGAAGACATGCGAGAAAAAGGTAGGTAGACAGCAGAGATTATAGGTAGACAGCAGAGAAGAAGGTAGGTATACAGAAGGGAAGAAGGTAGGTAGACAGAAGGGAAGAAGGTAGGTAGGGGACAGCAGGGAATAAGGTAGGTATACAGCAGTAGGTAGACAGCAGAGAAGGTAGGTAGACAGCAGAGAAGGTAGGTAGACAGCAGAGAAGAAGGTTGGAAGACAGCAGAGAAGAAAATAGGTAGACACCAGGGGCGTAATAAGCAGAGCACAGCTTATTTACCTTGTATAGAACCGATTTAAAGGAATACTACTGAAGAATGTTCTTCACCTATATGAAAGGATAACATTTAAATGTATTGATTTTATAAAAAAAGTGACAAAAAGCAAGTTCAATTTAAACTGAAGCTAATACATCTATAATGGTCTAATGGTTTTGTACTTCCTACTAATGCTCACAGGTAATTCCTGCTAAACCCAACAAGCATTATTACCTGTAAGTCAATGATGTCTCACAACATATCCTGGAGTTTTTCTGGAATAGGAGGCTAGAATACTTGTGAGCTGTGGCCTAACTCCATATTAGCAGGGGGGGTAATGAGAGGGGCAGTGTCATGGGCGTGGCTGAGTTGGGACATGGACAGGACAGGGTGTGTCCCGGACTGAGTAAGTTCATGAAAACCCTTGACCTTTTCTGTGGCCGAGAAGCTGCAGGCTGAAAGTGGGCCAAACTTCTCTGACCAATAAAATCCCACAGATTTCTGTTATGATAAAGTACACAACTAACACTGGTATGTTAAGTTACATTACAACTTAAACACATTTTACTTCATATGTTAGCAGGCACTAAAATGTTTTCATGTTTTTATTGTGCTTTTTCATACCGATGATAGAACATTTTTAAGTACAAAGTCCCTTTAATATTCAAGCCAAGAAAATGAATGGATGTTTTGAGCAATGATGTCATCAGAAATGTAATAACTGTTTCAGGACAGCTTGTCAGTCTCTCTCTCCTCACCCTATATCTCTCACACTTCTCTGTATTCTCTCTTCTCATCTTTTTTTCTCCAACATTGGTGTGTCCGGTCCACGGCGTCATCCTTACTTGTGGGATATTCTCTTCCCCAACAGGAAATGGCAAAGAGTCCCAGCAAAGCTGGCCATATAGTCCCTCCTAGGCTCCGCCCACCCCAGTCATTCTCTTTGCCGTTGCACAGGCAACATCTCCACGGAGATGGTTAAGAGTTTTTTGGTGTTTAAATGTAGTTTTTATTCTTCTATCAAGTGTTTGTTATTTTAAAATAGTGCTGGTATGTACTATTTACTCTGAAACAGAAAAGGATGAAGATTTCTGTTTGTGAGAGGCAGATGATTTTAGCAGACAGTAACTAAAATCGATTGCTGTTTCCACATAGGACTGTTGAGATGAAGTAACTTCAGTTGGGGGAAGCAGTTAGCAGACTTTTCTGCTTAAGGTATGACTAGCCATATTTCTAACAAGACCATGTAATGCTGGAAGGCTGTCATTTCCCCTCATGGGGACCGGTAAGCCATTTTCTTAGTCAAACAAACAGAATAAAGGGCTTATTATGGGCTAAAAAAACTGGTAGACATTTTTATGGGCTAAATCGATTGCTTTATTTGGGCATTTTATTCATATTTATGCTGACAATTAGCATTTATAAACTTGGGGAACGTTTATTAAACAGCAGGCACTGTGTTAGACACCTTTTCCAGTCAGGGGGCCTTCCTAGTTGTAGACTGAGCCTCATTTTCGCGCCATTACTGCGCAGTTGTTTTTTGAGAACAGGGCATGCAGATGCATGTGTGAGGATCTAAAAATTGCTGGAAAAGCTTCTAGAAGGCGTCAATTGGTATCGTATTCCCCTCTGGGCTTGGTTGGGTCTCAGCAAAGACTATAGCTGGGACTGTATAGGGGTTAAATTTATAAACGGCTCCGGTTCCGTTATTTTAAGGGTTAAAGCTCTGAAATTTGGTGTGCAATACTATTAATGCTTTAAGACACTGTGGTGAAATTTTGGTAAATGAACAATTCCTTCATACTTTTTCACATATTCAGTAATAAAGTGTTTTCTGTTTAAAAATTTAAAGAGACAGTAACGGTTTTGTTTTAAAACGTTTTTTGTGCTTTGTTGACAAGTTTAAGCCTGTTTAACATGTCTGTACCTTCAGATAAGCTATGTTCTATATGTATGAAAGCCAATGTGTCTCCCCATTTAAATTTAAATTTATGTGATAATTGTGCCATAGCGTCCAAACAAAGTAAGGACAGTACTGCCACAGATAATGAAATTGCCCAAGATGATTCCTCAGATGAGGGGAGTAAACATGATACTACATCATCTCCTACTGTGTCTACACCAGTTTTGCCCACGCAGGAGGCCCCTAGTACATCTAGTGCGCCAATGCTTATTACCATGCAACAATTAACGGCTGTAATGGATAACTCCATAGCAAATATTTTATCCAAAATGCCTACTTATCAGAGAAAGCGCGATTGCTCTGTTTTAAACACTGAAGAGCAGGAGGGCGCTGATGATAATTTTTCTGTCATACCCTCACACCAATCCGAAGGGGCCATGAGGGAGGTTTTGTCAGATGGAGAAATTTCAGATTCAGGAAAAATTTCTCAACAAGCTGAACCTGATGTTGTGACATTTAAATTTAAATTAGAACATCTCCGCGCACTGCTTAAGGAGGTGTTATCTACTCTGGATGATTGTGACAACTTGGTCATTCCAGAGAAATTATGCAAGATGGACAAGTTCCTAGAGGTTCCGGTGCACCCCGACGCTTTTCCTATACCCAAGCGGGTGGCGGACATAGTAAATAAGGAGTGGGAAAAGCCCGGCATACCTTTTGTTCCCCCCCCTATATTTAAGAAATTATTTCCTATGGTCGACCCCAGAAAGGACTTATGGCAGACAGTCTCTAAGGTCGAGGTGGCAGTTTCTACTCTAAACAAACGCACTACTATTCCTATTGAAGATAGTTGTGCTTTCAAAGATCCTATGGATAAAAAATTGGAAGGTTTGCTTAAAAAGATTTTTGTACAGCAAGGTTACCTTCTACAACCAATTTCGTGCATTGTTCCTGTCACTACAGCAGCGTGGTTCTGGTTCGAGGAACTAGAAAAATCGCTCAGTAGAGAGACTCCATATGAGGAGGTTATGGACAGAGTTCAAGCACTTAAATTGGCTAACTCTTTTATTTTAGATGCCGCTTTGCAATTAGCTAGATTAGCGGCGAAAAATTCAGGGTTTGCTATTGTGGCGCGCAGAGCGCTTTGGCTAAAGTCTTGGTCAGCGGATGTGTCATCCAAGACAAAATTGCTTAACATCCCTTTCAAAGGTAAAACTCTATTTGGACCAGAATTGAAAGAGATTATTTCAGACATCACTGGGGAAAGGGCCACGCCCTTCCACAAGATAGGTCTTTCAAGGCTAAAAATAAATCTAATTTTCGTTCCTTTCGCAATTTCAGGAACGGACCGGCCTCTAATTCTGCATCCTCTAAGCAAGAGGGTAATGCCTCACAACCCAAACCAGCCTGGAAACCGATGCAAGGCTGGAACAAGGGTAAGCAGGCCAAGAAGCCTGCCGCTGCTAACAAAACAGCATGAAGGAGTAGCCCCCGATCCGGGACCGGATCTAGTGGGGGGCAGACTCTCTCTCTTTGCTCAGGCTTGGGCAAGAGATGTTCAGGATCCCTCGGCGCTAGAAATAGTTTCTCAAGGTTATCTCCTGGAATTCAAGGAACTACCCCCAAGGGGAAGGTTCCACATGTCTCACTTATCCTCAAACCAAATAAAGAGACAGGCATTCTTACATTGTGTAGAAGACCTGTTAAAGATGGGAGTGATACACCCAGTTCCAATAAAGGAACAAGGAATGGGATTTTATTCCAATCTGTTCGTAGTTCCCAAAAAAGAGGGAACTTTCAGACCAATTTTGGATTTGAAGATCCTAAACAAATTTCTCAGGGTACCATCGTTCAAGATGGAAACCATTCGAACGATTCTACCCACTATCCAGGAAAGTCAATTTATGACTACCGTGGATCTAAAGGATGCGTACCTACATATTCCTATCCACAAAGAACATCATCAGTTCCTAAGGTTCGCTTTTCTGGACAAGCATTACCAGTTTGTGGCCCTCCCATTCGGGTTAGCCACTGCTCCAAGGATTTTCACAAAGGTGCTAGGGTCCCTTCTAGCGGTTCTAAGACCGAGGGGCATTGCAGTAGTACCTTACTTGGACGACATTCTAATACAAGCGTCGTCCCTGTCAAAAGCAAAGGCTCATACAGACATCGTTCTAGCCTTTCTCAGATCACACGGATGGAAGGTGAACATAGAAAAAAGTTCTCTGTCTCCGTCGACAAGAGTTCTTGGGAACAATAATAGATTCCTTACAAATGAGGATTTTTCTGACAGAGGTCAGAAAATCAAAACTTCTAAGCTCTTGTCAAGTGCTTCATTCTGTTCCTCGTCCTTCCATAGCGCAGTGCATGGAAGTAGTAGGGTTGATGGTTGCAGCAATGGACATAGTTCCTTTTGCACAAATTCATCTAAGACCATTACAACTGTGCATGCTCAAACAGTGGAATGGGGACTATACAGACTTGTCTCCAATGATTCAAGTAGATCAGAAGACCAGAGATTCACTCCGTTGGTGGCTGACCCTGGACCATCTGTTCCAGGGAATGAGCTTCCGCAGACCAGAGTGGGTCTTTGTCACGACCGACGCCAGTCTAGTGGGCTGGGGCGCGGTCTGGGAATCCCTGAAAGCTCAGGGTCTATGGTCTCGGGAAGAGTCTCTTCTCCCGATAAACATTCTGGAACTGAGAGCGATATTCAATGCTCTCAGGGCTTGGCCTCAGCTAGCAAAGGCCAGATTCATAAGGTTCCAATCAGACAACATGACGACCGTTGCGTATATCAATCATCAGGGGGGAACAAGGAGTTCCCTGGCGATGAAAGAAGTGACCAAAATAATTCAATGGGCGGAGGATCACTCCTGCCACCTGTCTGCGATCCACATCCCAGGTGTGGAAAACTGGGAGGCGGATTTTCTGAGTCGTCAGACATTCCATCCAGGGGGAGTGGGAACTCCATCCGGAAATCTTTGCCCAAATAACTCAATTATGGGGCATTCCAGACATGGATCTGATGGCGTCTCGTCAGAACTTCAAGGTGGCCACGCAGGACTTGGTATGCAGACCTGGTGAATATGTCATCGGCTCCACCATGGAAGCTACCTTTGAGACAGGACCTTCTTGTTCAGGGTCCATTCGAACATCCAAATCTGGTCTCCCTCCAGCTGACGGCTTGGAGATTGAACGCTTGATTCTATCGAAGCGTGGGTTTTCAGATTCTGTGATAGATACTCTGGTTCAGGCCAGAAAACCAGTAACTAGAAAGATTTACCATAAAATATGGAAAAGATATATCTGTTGGTGTGAATCCAAAGGATTCCCATGGAATAAGATAAAAATTCCTAAGATTCTCTCCTTTCTACAAGAAGGTTTGGAGAAAGGATTATCTGCAAGTTCTCTAAAGGGACAGATCTCTGCTTTATCTGTCTTACTACACAAAAGACTGGCAGCTGTGCCAGATGTTCAAGCATTTGTTCAGGCTCTGGTTAGGATCAAGCCTGTTTACAGACCTTTGACTCCTCCCTGGAGTCTAAATCTAGTTCTTTCAGTTCTTCAAGGGGTTCCGTTTGAACCTTTACATTCCATAGATATTAAGTTACTATCTTGGAAAGTTTTGTTTTTGGTTGCAATTTCTTCTGCTAGAAGAGTTTCAGAGTTATCTGCTCTGCAGTGTTCTCCGCCCTATCTGGTGTTCCATGCAGATAAGGTGGTTTTGCGTACTAAGCCTGGTTTTCTTCCTAAGGTTGTTTCTAACAAAAATATTAACCAGGAGATAGTTGTACCTTCTTTGTGTCCAAATCCAGTTTCAAAGAAGGAACGTTTGTTACACAATTTGGACGTAGTCCGTGCTCTAAAATTCTATTTAGAGGCTACAAAAGATTTTAGACAAACATCTTCCTTGTTTGTTGTTTATTCTGGTAAAAGGAGAGGTCAAAAAGCGACTTCTACCTCTCTTTCCTTTTGGCTTAAAAGCATCATCCGATTGGCTTATGAGACTGCCGGACGGCAGCCTCCTGAAAGAATCACAGCTCACTCCACTAGGGCTGTGGCTTCCACATGGGCCTTCAAGAACGAGGCTTCTGTTGACTAGATATGTAAGGCAGCGACTTGGTCTTCACTGCACACTTTTGCCAAATTTTACAAATTTGATACTTTTGCTTCTTCGGAGGCTATTTTTGGGAGAAAGGTTTTGCAAGCTGTGGTGCCTTCCGTTTAGGTAACCTGATTTGCTCCCTCCCTTCATCCGTGTCCTAAAGCTTTGGTATTGGTTCCCACAAGTAAGGATGACGCCGTGGACCGGACACACCAATGTTGGAGAAAACAGAATTTATGCTTACCTGATAAATTACTTTCTCCAACGTTGTGTCCGGTCCTCGGCCCGCCCTGGTTTTTTAATCAGGTCTGATGAATTATTTTCTCTAACTACAGTCACCACGGTACCATATGGTTTCTCCTATATATATTTCCTCCTGTCCGTCGGTCGAATGACTGGGGTGGGCGGAGCCTAGGAGGGACTATATGGCCAGCTTTGCTGGGACTCTTTGCCATTTCCTGTTGGGGAAGAGAATATCCCACAAGTAAGGATGACGCCGTGGACCGGACACACCGTTGGAGAAAGTAATTTATCAGGTAAGCATAAATTCTGTTTTTTCTGTCTGTCTTTATCTGTATCTTTCCTCTGTCTCTGCTCTATATTTCCCTCTCTTCTATTTCGCACTCAACCTCTCCATCTCTGTTAATATCCTTTCCTTTGTTCTGATTCCATTCTTTCCAAAATAGTTGCACTCAAAATTTTTATTTAACCGTCCTTCTTACTAGAGTTGTGCATTCGTTTTGCTACCAATACACATTCGTAACTAAAAATCGATATTTGTTTTGAAAATCCAATTAAAGGAACCAACGAAAATGAAAGAAAATGAATAAATGCAGATGAAATTCATCAGTATTTATTTGTTTCCTTATGTATTTTTTTAAGGGTTGATACTTTTGCGTGCTGGAGAGTGCGCTAACTTGATCCTTTTCTTGCCAGAGTCCTGAGAGCCGAGTGTATTAAAGGTATACTGAACCCAATTTTTTTTTCTACCATGATTCAGATAGATCAGCAATTTTAAGCAACTTTCTCATTTACTCCTATTATCAATTTCTCTTCGTTCTCTTTATATCTTTATTTGAAAAAGCAGGAATGTAAGCTTACAAGACAGCCGATTTTGGTTCAGCACCCTGGATAGCGCTTGCTGATAAGTGGCTACATTTAACCACCAATCAGCAAGCAGCACCCAGGTGCTGAACCAAAAATGGACTGGTTTATAATCTTTACATTCTTGCTTTTCAAATAAAGATACCAAGAGAACAAAGACAATTTATAATAGGAGTAAATTAGAAAATTACTTAAAATTGCTGCTCTATCTGAATCATGACATTTTAATTTTGACTAGACTATCCCTTTAATGTTTTAAAGATTTAATTTAGAGAGGGTATTTCAAAATATATTACAGTCCTTTCAAATGTTTGTTTCTGTACTGAATCTCTAAACTTTTTTTCTTGAAATGCATGGGAAGTTTTTGTCTCTCCGCCATTAAAACGATGGGATTTTTCTGTATCATCCAATGACCATTAAAGGGACAGTCTAGTATAAGTTAAACTTTCATTATTCAGATAGGACTTTTAATTTTAATCAACTTTCCAATTTACTTTTACAATCAAATTAGCTTTTTTCTCTTGGTATTCTTAGTTTAAACTAAACATAGGTAGGCTCATATGCTAATTTCTAAGCCTCTGAGGGCTGCCTCTTATCACAGGCTTTTTAAATCTCTTTTCAACACAGAGACAGAAAGTACACGTGGGCCATATAGAGTGTTCAAGCACAGAAAGTTATTTAAGATATAGCACAACATAATGCTAAATTTAAGACAATAGATAATAAACAGTCACAGTCATGTGATCATGGGGCTGGAAGAAGGTTCCTAGATACAAGGTAATCACAAAGGTAAAAAGTACATTAATATAACTGTGTTGGTTATGCAAAACTGGGGAATGGGTAATAAAGGGATTATCTATCTTTTACAACAATAACAATTCTATGGTAGACTGTCCCTTTAATACTAACAGAAAATGAACAAACTGGTTACAAACACCTGTTACTTTGTAATTATAGACAGAAATAATACGCAAGCGACTCATCAAGGACATCTGTCATAATCCCGTCGTGATGTTGAACTTCTGCCCTGATCTTCAGTCCACCCAAACTGACCTCAGCAAGACGCAGGGGGAGTTCATCTTCCTTCTGGATCGGAGCGGCAGCATGAGTGGGGTTAACATCACCAGAGTTAGGGTAAGAAGCTACAAATATAATCCCTAATCCCTAACCCCCCCCTCAGGGGGCTGAACACATAGTTAATCTCAAGCAATTAGTCCCAAGCAGGATACTGTCAGTGGCTGGTGGCTACCTGCATATGCCTCTCCTGATTGTTTCACCAGATGTTTCCTGTTTAGTAGCAGCAGCAGATTTCTATGTATGCATTTCCTGAGGCTCCTACTGAGCATGTGCAAGAGTTCACAGTGTGAATATATACCAGTCTGTGATTGGCTGATGTCTG